>NC_034421.1:11270447-11271579 GCF_002078875.1 Numida meleagris | reverse complement strand
TCCCTTTCCTTCCTCCCTTTCCTTCCTCCCTTTCCTTCCTCCCTTTCCTTCCTCCCTTTCCTTCCTCCCTTTCCTTCCTTTCTTGTCTTCATTAGCAACTGCCTGGTTATTTTGGTGTTAATTGCCTCAGATAATTTCCAAATGTAGGTATTCATGGATACCAACTATTTACATGGAATTGACATATAAATTTAATCTTTCGCTCACTGATAGGTTGGATGTAAAAGAGGAGGTAGTATATTTTATACAAGACTTTTACACATATTTCCCTGAGATTAAGACCCTAAGATAGAAGATGACTGCACAACATGCTTCCCCTGGATATTCATGTATATCTTTGTATAGCTGAAATCTATAGTAAACATAGCTTTGGTGAGAATTAGAGCCCCCATTCATGAACTTTTAGTACTTTCAAAACTTTGATAGATTAATTCCATTTTAATGTATTATCCCTTAATAGAAAGTTGAATTTACTGAGTGAAAAAGATAGTACAACTGAAGACATTCAGCCACTGTGGCTTTTATTTGCAATGAAACATCCAAATGTTGCCACAGAATGCCATAGAACTCTTTATAGGGAGATATAAACTACACTTAGCCTTTGCTCAAAATTTCCATTAAAAGTAATAGGTAATTCATCCTTGAAATTTAACACAGTATGCGCATTTAAACTTAAAAAGATTAAAGGATAATCACTGTCACAAAATATTTTTACATTTTTTTATTAATGTAAAATGCCACAGAAACATTTCACTTCAAACCTCTAAGTTTGGGATAGAGGAAAGGAGAGGAGCTGCTCGTTTTATGTCTTGGCAGCCAGAGCATGGTTGCCAAGTAGGTCCATGCATGCCTGCTTTTCAGAATGGCCAAGTCTGGAGAACTGGGGCTGCAGGTGTTTGGGATCTCTAAGAATTAAGCCCAAACATGTTAACATGAAAATGTGACCCTCAAAATTAGTCAGCATTGTGAAAAAAAGGAGTCAAACAACAATTTGGAAAAGTGCTGATCCTTCTTCATGCACAGTGTAAAATGCAAGAGTTATACAGCTCAACTCCATGCAATACTCATGGATTTTAAAGGACTGCAGTGGCAGCATTGTGTTGCTGGAAAAAGTGGCCTACTCAGAACTGAT
>NC_034421.1:11057947-11265447 GCF_002078875.1 Numida meleagris | reverse complement strand
ATTAAAATAATCTTGAAAGGTTGAGGGTGCAGCCCATATTAGAAACTATTTTGTTTATAAAGCTCCTACAGTATTCCTAGTAGTCATTTTAAAATGTATGTCTGAAATAGTTATGTAAGAAAAGCGTTTGAAATTTTTTTACAATATATATTGGGAATGTTTTCACTTATATAAATAACTACTGATAATATGACTTATGAAAAAAAAAGATTACTACCATCTGTGAAATATAGTGACTTCTAAACAGATTAAAAAAGAAAATACAAAAACCTACAAACCCAGAAAATGTGTATATCTGTCTTTAGAAATTAGTGTTTATATCACTACCGTGATTTGTGAATAAAGAAAAATGGTTTGTAATATCAAAATAAAAGCTTAGTCTGAAAAGGTAAAAATATGTTGGTGTTCAAAATCATTTTGCTTTTCCTTTTTTTCCTCCTCGGACCGCAGAGCTGTCCCCAGCAGCACCGTCTGTCTGTTAGGTGCGCAGGTGTGCTCTGGCAGGGCTCCTGCTGGGAGCTGAGGAGCGCGGCAGCTGGGCAGGCATGTGTGTGTACGTGTGAGGGTGTGTGTGTGCACACGTGTGTGTGTGTGTGTGTGTGCCAGGGCCCAGGGGGCAGTAACCTCACCAGCTGGCTCATGCTTGGCCACTGCTTTGTCAGACAGCAGAGTGAGGAGATTCAGTAGAGGGACTGGGCTGAACGTTAGCCCGCAGTTTTATTCAGGATTAGGTATTTTTTTTTTTCAGGCACATGAAGAAGGATTGTGGTTTTTTTGTTTGTAGGGAAAAGTGTGTTTTAAAATGACTGCATTTAAACAGGAGATTTCTTATGTGAGGATCTCAGAAATCCCACAGGCTGCCTCTGGCCTCTGAGGTGAAACGGCTGTGGGGGCTCAGGGCGGGCCAGGCCTGGTGTGTGAGTGTGTGTGCGGGCCCCGCTCTTCGCTCTGGTGATGGAAGCTGGTGCGCTGGCCTCACATTGCCTGTCCTTCCCATAGACAGCTTCTATGTCTGTTCAAGTCCAAGTGCAGGGACAGAAGGAAGGATGGAAAGAAAATTCTGCTCATCTTAAACCGACAGTGCCGTTCCGGAAGGCTCCTAGTTGTCCCTCCCAGGTTTGTAGTCCTTAGGAACAACGACGACATCCATGTAGGTCTGTGCTCACCTGTCAGTTCAAATGGCTGTGGTGAGGCCGATGTGTTTAATCATGCATGCTACCAGAATTGTTTCAATCCTCTATCTGGCTTTCTGTTATGTTGTAAATTAGCAGGAGAAAAGAAGACCTAAAGATAAGAGATTGAATACTGCATTCTTTGCAGTTCACAGCAAGCTTTACTCTAAAACGTGTTTTGATCCTTTTGAGAAGGTGAAGAAAAAAACCTCGATGTGTGCCAGCAATGGTGGGGAGGTCTTATCTTATGCTTGCTTGATATCTTTATACAAAATATGAGCACTAAATGTTCAAGTATACACCGTGCACAAAGGATATATTGACAATGTTTCCTTTGGGGGCTGGATAAACTGACAAAGGCAGTAATACTGAGAAAGATTTGGGCTGAAAAAAGGTGAATAGCTGTGGGATGTACACACGCACAGTACCTGAAACACCCTATAATTCATGCCATTGGATTCATCTGCCTGTTGCCCGGTATCAACACTTTACGATTTAAAGCAGTAGCGCTTCCTTTCTTGGTCAAATAAGCAGCATGTGGTAAATTAATGTAAATGTTTATTTATTGAGCAATTGGCTGAAGAGTAAGCAGAATATCAAATGTAACAAAAACAAAAAAAGAAAAATGCAATAAATTTTTCAGGGTATTTTTTTCCGTCTTATTTGGAGTTCTAATATGGCTTTCGTTGTAGCAGACCGTACAGCAAAGATCAGATTTAATATTTTTATGTAATCTCAGAATCACCTCTCTGAAGTATGTCCTGCAACTGCTCTGACTTTGATTGTCTTTAAGTGAATGCAGGCTGCTTATTAGCTACATATTCGACTAAAGCATGATGTTTTTAAGCTAGAATTTTTTTTAACTCCTTGAAGAACTACTTGTCTTCAGTGTGAACTGCTGTTGTGTTGCGTTGCTCTTTCTTGGGTGATTTTTTTTTGCCAGTTTGTCATGTTCTTTTTTGCTGCATTTTTTTTCGTTTTTACAGTACAGATGCATGAGGATAAAAAGGTTGTGCAAATGATTTCTTCCCTAAGGCAGAACTGAAATACCATTTTGGTAGGCAGAAGGGAGTGAAGAAAAAAAAAAGAGAGAAAGAAAGAACAACCTTGTTTCAGTTTGAAGGTAAGATTTGAGTGGGAGGTGTGATGAGAAGGGAGACAATGATTTTGGGAGGTTTTTGAAGAATTTATGAAAGTATCATCAAAAGCAATCTTGTTACCAGTATTATACAAGTTTGTTGTAATGCTTCATTTCTTGCTAAAGGGCATAAGCTTCCTCTCTCACTGTAACGTGAGCTTTATTCCAAGTCTTTCCAGTCTGGAACTTGAGTCCTTATGATATGTAACTTTATTCACACAGTGATGGAGATGTTTGGCTTTTGTCTGAAAGGGAATTTGTTTTCTGGCAGCTTTTATGACTCTCTATCACTTTCCCAGTGCTCTGCACAGCAAGAATTGTCTTGCAGCAATTTATGAAGAGCACATGAACAGACCACTATCAGAAAAAGGCATTTCCTAAAGGGAAAAAGTCTAAAATCCATGAGCTAGTCCTTATTTTCATACTTGGAAAATAAAGATTTGTCTTTAAATATGTGGATATGTTCCCTATATGCACAGAGTGGATGAATCTGATGCACTGTCAGTGTCATGTGACAGTGAAGTGTTCCTTCTGTTTCCCATGAGACAGGTTGACTTGTTGTAGGGTTCCATTTTCAAAAGATTTATAGCTGAAAACCTGAGCTGAAGAAAAGCTCGTTGTGTTTAAAGTAGTTTAGAGTACTCCTGTCTGCTTTTCAGTACTGCATATGGACTAGTTTAGCCTGCTTTTGTTAGCTTTGATTTACCCATGTATTGCTCTGGGAGCCTGCATGCCTGACCAATTTAATGATTCCATTGTCTAGCAAAAGACTTGTAAGTCAGGAGTTCAGTAAATAGGAAAACTGTTAAATAAAACATAAACGAATGCAAAAATAGTCATTTAATGGACATTATGAAAGGACACTAAAAACCAAACAGTTCAGTCCAATGGATGATGTATAACATCTAAACAAATATGACAACTAATTAAAGATGAGATTCTGCCTTTTGGATGACAGGCCGTATAAAAATGAACAGCTAGGTTATGTTCAGGGAAAAAAAGCTGCATTTTGCAAATGTCAGGCAGACAGCTCAGTAAGCAAAAAAGCTCAGTTATCCAATTAAAATAAATGTGCAGTGTTCTCAGTATAAAGAGCTAAAGCATCCTTACGCTGAGGAGTTAAGATCCTGAAATGTAAGTGGAGGAAAAAGCACTCTTTATAAAGATTAATGTAATCTATCAAGATTAACATTTTGCATGCTGCCAAATTCATATAGTAATGTGTTTCAATTCTGGAAATTGGAAACATTAGACTAAGATCAGTACCAACTTAAACCCCAGGTAACCCCAAATATTGAATAGAATTCATTATTCGCAACCACAATGGACTAATAAACTTGCCCTGATGGCTTCTGTGGGAAATAGGTGCCTACAGTAGGTGCTATCCTATTTCCTGTGATCCTCTCTGCTACTTCATGTAAAATGTAATAACAAGTTGCACAAATCTAATTTAGGGCAGAAGTCTTCATCTAAAAGTAATTCCTGATTTATTCAGGACTAATTCCTGTCCTAAGAAAGATTAAGGATGTTTCTGGAAAATTATCTTGTGCATAGGTGGATTAAGAGAGGCCACAAAGTTTTAAGACCACCAGTGGGTGACATTGATTAACCTAATATGTCCGTGGTGTTATGTTCCAGCAAAAGGAAGTTACTGAGTATCAATGAGAATTCAGTGGTGCAAAGGGATTACAGTAACAAATGAGCGTATTTTCTCAGAGATTAAAAAGAAGCATCAAGGATCATTCTCACAAAACTCCCTTTCTGTAATCCAATATTAGATATTTCCCTTTTTCACTGGTCTTGTAGCCATTGATAGGTTTCTCCCAGTCTCACCCAAAGTCAAAACAGAGAAACAACAGCAGGTTCCAAATATTTATATTTGAGTCTGCGTTTCAATATAAACACTGATATAACATGGCTGCTTCCTGCCACAGTCTTTCTTACAGCAACCTTTATCCCCCTTATACCAGACTCTATTTAGCTCCTGCAGGTATGCCCAGATCACAGGAGACAGCTGTGGGCCATAAGTAATAAAAACTGAGCTCCTAATGCACAGGAGGAGAAAAGAACATGAGCCCGGATTCCTCTTTGAACTTGGATCCAAGGGATATGATCTGCACTCAGTTAACAGTTTGCTCGGTAATCCTTCCTAAAACATTTCCACAGGTAGTTTCACAGATAGTCTCCAAGAGCTTCTAGGGCTGGAAAATCAGAACTGCACACAAGTTTTCAAATAAGATCTTCACTTCAAGCCATTTGCAGCAGAATTAACATGGAGTGTAAGAATTTTCTGGGGTTGCCCCTTCGTAAGGGGTTTATAAAGCAGCAAGCAGAGAAGTATTACTAGGAAGGAACCATTCGGCTTTAGCAGGGATGGCAAAAGGGAATTTGTGAAGTGCCTGATTTATAAAAAGAAAGCATTTAAAAAATTGTCAAATGTTGAGATCGAGGTGAGAATGTCAGCTTTGCAGTTTTTGAAACCAAAAAAAAATGGAAGATCGGGGCTGCAATGCTCCCACCTATGTGTGAGTTTGCCACCCACTGAATTGCCACATTTTTTGTGAAGCGAGCAGTTGCACTTACAGCTCTGAGTGCTTCTGCCATCCTCAACTGGTTCTTCTGGGAGCTCTGTTTCACATCTCCTGGTACACAACTGTTGATGTTCACCCAGAAAGGCAATAATCCAACTTCTTCTTATTTAATAAGAGTGGTAGCCTTGAGATAAAGATATTCTCAAGGCATTTTTAATTTACAGATTCTGCTAATAAAATAACAGAGGCTTCATTATGGACTTGAAAGATCTGGAGCCCCATTTCTCCACAGTTAGAAAGTAAAGTTGTTTCCGGTAAAAAAGCAAGAGAGGAAAAAAAAAGGCTGGGAAGCTGAAAAGCTTGTATTGGCAGTTCTACTGAGAAAGAAATGTGCGTGTTGCCAAAGCCAGTAAATTCTGCTGTACAGATGAGAAATTCTTATGGGATGACTCTGGATTCTGATGGATGTCTTCTTTTTTCTTTATTTCTTTCTTTTTCTTCTTTTTTTTTTAAACTTGACCCAACGCTAGGCTACGCTATAAAATTTTTTTCACTCTCCCCTGTCTTCAGCTGACTTTGTCCCGTAGTGGGGGGAAGGCTTTATTTGAGCACTGAGATTAAGGAGAAGGCATGCATCACCACAAAGTGTTGTGTCAGTCATCCAGTGTGAATCCAGTCTGAAGTCTCTTATATCTGGAAAATGAGAAGTGGCAACATGAATATGATAAGCAGAGAAACATGGCCTACTTTTTTATAATCTTCTTTTATAGCTTTACTCTCAGTGGCGTTGAGGGGAAGTCAATAGTGAAGCTTTTTGCCCAATGCCAAATTAATGGAAATACATTTAAATATGTGCTCTTATTGAGTTCCCAATTTATTTCTTATTTGGTCAGCCTGCATTGTGGCACCACTGTAGAGTTTTACAGCTGTGTGGGGCCCTCATACAGATCCCCCATAAAATGAATTATCATAAGACAACGGGAGATTTGTGGAAGCAGAAATCAAGTCTCTTACTCTCACTGAAGGTCAGAAGGAATTGGGTACCATCAATTACAGCTGCAGCAGACGTAGCTGAGTCAGCTGAAGTGTTTCGCATTGATCTGTCCAAATCCAGTGGGAGCTCATCAGAACTTTTTCATCATTCCAGCTACCTACAGTCAGGACTAGTGGAAACTCTTCAAATACTCATTGCATTATTGTATTATGAATCTTCTGGTATTTTCAACTTGTTTCATATAAAGCACACTCAGCATTTTAAGGAAATGATGTTACATAAAAAGGTATGGTCCATCTTTGGCAGATTTGTTTGCCTACACTTGCCCAGACTTTTGACAGAAAACACCTTGAAAATCATTTTTTTTTACCTTGAAATTTCTGCACTTTTTTCCCAGTTTTGAAAGTTCTTATTCACCTCAATTTCATTCCTTAACTAAAACTTAATTTTGTTCCAAGGTTAAGAGACAACGTAGAATAGATAGGTTTTTTTTTTTTAATTTGTTTTTAGAGTATGTGTTTAACCTCCTTAGAATCAGAAAGGATACAACTTTATTATGTCAGCCTCCTTTAGCAGCTTCCTACTTTTCTCTTTTATACACGAATCAAACTCTAATGCTAAGCCTTAACGTAGCTGTGAATATCTCCTGCCTGCATATCAATGTTATGAAAAGATGTTCAGATACTAATTTGATATTTTCTTTCTCCTACGCTAACTTTTTTGCTTTTCCTCTTCAGTGGAGAAGAAGCTGTACTGCAAAAGGTAGATGACTTATGTGCTGTTAGCCAAATAATCTGTGTACTGTGTACTGCTGTTACATGAGCAATCTGGATTATTTTCTTCTTCCTCATTGGCAGACTTACATTTAAAGTTTAAAAAGGAGAGAGGTGGGAAGGGGGAAGGCAAAGGAGTAAATGTATTGGTGTGCACGTTTGCTGAGGGAACTTAACAATGAGACAACAGAGGGCACGTTGCTGAGTGAGCAGAACTGAGGGATTTTAAATAACTTTAAGGCTGCTAAAAGGAAAACTCGTGTCATCTCTGGTGCTTGTGATCATTCTGCGGAAAACCAGACAGCATTAAAAGAGAAAGGTTTCAATTATTTTCCTGTAAGCATGCAACATTAGCGATAGTGTATTTTAATCAGAGAATAGACAGTGGTGTAAATGTATTAAGTAGTAACCAAATTATGGAGATAAACATTTTTTACTAGAGAGAAGGAGTTTCAGGATTTTGGAATGAACCAAGTGAAAAGCTGCTTTTGGATAGATGCGTATATTTTCATGTGTCATAGGCTAATTATATTTTGATCCTTGCTCACCACATTTCATTGACATTAGGAGCCATAGAATTAAGAATGTGTAGTTCCACTGTTAGAAAGAAAATAGAGTTTTGACATCACTGAATTTATATAATTTTTGATTGAAAATTCTACCAAAGCAGAAGAATCCACAGCTGCCCTCCTCCTCTCCCTCTTGGGCACACAACAGGAAGAAAGTCTGAGCTTTTATGGCAAATAGGCTTTGGGATGCTGCGGATTAGTACCAATTAAGCCCAGCCCAGAATTTCTCCAACTGTCCCTTGGGTTAGACTGGTGACCTGCAGTAAGAGCTAAGCTAAAGTTTCTGGCTGATGGCTTAAGGAAAACAGTTTTGCGTTAAATATCTAACTTGATCAAAGAATAAATATAAAACATGCAAATGCAGCTGTCTCTGGGTTATCAAAACATCACCATGCATTACTGAAAAAAGAGCTCCAACCTATCAATTATATCTTGTAGCACTGACTGGTGATAGTCACAATCCAATTTGTAGGCACAGACTACAAACTGTACTCCTGCTCCATACGTTCTGAAATCTTTCTGCAGTCTAGATGTAAGGCCACAATGACAACTGCTAAAACATGGAAGAAAGCCATGGTAATTCGTTGCAGTCTGTGCTGGTAAGTTAATATGCCACAGTTCAGACAGCGGGATTAATGCTCGTCTTTTACTGACCGTGGTGCCAGGCTTTCTTCAGGCATTTGGTGGAGTCAGGAGCTGAGGGTGACCCTGTCTGTTCTCCCTTATTTCTGCATATGGGAACTCTTTTTCAGGCCTCAAAGATAAATCTGACCGTGAAGAAAATACACAATGGAGGCCTTTCTCCAGTGAAGTTTCATTCCTCCATATACACAGTACAAATTGATGATTTTTTTCTTGTGCTTATGCTTTCCTGAACATTTTATATGGTAATCCAGCCTAGGTATGTTTTTTAAGGGTAATTGAAAACCAAGCTTTTCTGGAATCTCGACTGCAAAAGCAAAGCCATTAACTCTTTTATGAGTTTGTTCATAATGTGGAAAAAAATTAAATGAGTTATGCCAGATGAAACTGGTAGTCTTGGTGAGAGGCTCTTCAGCCGATTGTACTTATATCCACCTAACTACACAAATCACCCGTAGCTTGTAAAACACCTGTAGGACTCTCCTTCCTTTTACAAAAGAAACATGTCCGAAAAAGTAATAGGAAACAATAACAGACTTTTTGCTGTTAGGTGGTCAACCATGCCCTCATTTACAAACGGCCATGTCTTTCAGAAAGCTTAGCTTAAACTGAAAGAGCCTCAGAATGAGCCATGCAGTAGTTCGCAAAATCTCCATATGATGCCATTTGCCAAACCTTTGGGCCTTTCCTCTTTATGTGGAGTTTCTGTAACTAAGATGTATTAAATTGAAATAGTTATAAAACGTGAAAAACTACTATTAAAAGTTAGCAACTGTAATTGCGCTGTTTTCAGTAGGAATTGCATTCCTACAGTGCAGCTTTTGAAGGTTTTCTGACGTCTTATTTTATATTTGGTCCAGGAGAAGCTGTTTGCTTAAATAACAACTCAGTGGGGTTTTTGTTGGTTTTTCTTTTGAAGACTCTTTTTACATTTCCTGATATTAAACTAGAGGAGACTGAGAAGATCAAACAGCAAGTAAAGATTTAAAAAACATAACAGAGTCTGGAGTTAGGAAGGAAAAAAAATAAGCAACCAAAGAAAAGACTAATGAAATCCTCAAAGATTCATGCTCACTCAGTAATATTATGTTGACTGCATGCAACAGATATGTTTCAAGAAAGACCTGGAGAGAGGGGCTGTATGAGCAGCAAAGCAGCCCATCAGCACACTTGTGGAGCCGCTGTTTCTTGAGAGTGCCTTCGACCTATGCTGAAGAGCACAATCCAAAGCCATTTTAAATGATAACGTGAACCCCTCCTTAGCAACCTTCTCTTCCAAAGGAAAGTTCATTTGTGCTGTAAAAAGCACAAAGGCAGCTGCATTTCAGTTTTTGTAGCCAAGACATGTCCCAAACCTCATCAGCTTGGTTTTAAGGCCTTTGTTATTAGCCCCGACTGATATATAGTACTGTGACAAGCATAAGTTTTCTTCTTATTCAGCATGAAATTAACTTGACATGTTCAAAGAAGCAAAGCTATCAAGCTAGGATCATAATAAGTGTTAGCTTCTTCAGGGGAATCTTCACAGCCAAACACTAAACCATCATCTGTACATGCAACTGCTCCCAAGAGCACCCCCAGCGCTGCAGCGGTCGTTCCACACATGCTCAGGAGCAGGCAGGCTCCGGCTGCCCTTGCAAAGGGGTGACATAAGCAGAAAGTATTCCTCCACCCTCCCCCTGCCTTTCCACAGTGGCCCCAAAGTTGTCACAATCCAGCCCTAATGCATTGTTTTAAATATGCTTGTAATGAGTAAATGCATTCCCGGCCATTTGGATCTGGTATTTTAAATGTTTAAATGCCTTTTGGGAAGCTTTTAGGCTGAAACGTTGTTAAGACACTGAAATATTAGTAAATCTTGCAAACGACACAAGTTCTAATGTTCCTCATTTCTGTGGTGCTGCATGCTGTGCTAATGACCCGGTGACTGGATTTTCTGCTTTTGAAAGCAGAACTACATGCTGTAAAATTTTCATCTAAGTTGAGCTGCCTCTCTCTAATGAATTTTTTATTTGTTTACTTATTGTTTCACTAGAATTTAAAAGTAGCAATTAAAAAAAAAACCAAACACAAAAAACCCACAAACCCTCGCCCTGAACAAGGAACTTGCCGTCATTTGAAGGGTAATGTAATGATGATGGCAAATCACTCTATGTCCGGTAAAGTGAAAAGAAGTAAAGAAAAATGCACAAATCTGCTTAGTATTTAACATGACAAGAAATACATAATTCATGTGATGATGTACATATACATCCACACCAGCCGCACAAATATGTTTGCCACACAGCTGTGCCTGTGCATGCCTCTGCATGAGCACAGTGTGCTGTCAGTTGGTGTGAAATTCCTGGTATCATTGGAGCTCAAGATCAGGCCCAGCTTTCTCTCGGCTTAATCACATAAATCAGATCAATATATCGGTCAGGATATTTGGCCTGTTCCCATGCAGGCATAAAATGTGCAGTTCCCTCATGAATTAATTCTGCCATTCTGGAGTTTAGCGTTTTGGCTCTGACAATGGAACTAAAAAAATGTATGGTTGAGATATAGTTATTTTTGCCTTACTTAGAACCAGCTCAGCTTAGGGGTTAGGCAGTTTGTAAAGGTTTGTGCATAGATGAAATCTATGGCATTTCCCCCCATTCTATCTCAAATCAGCCGTCTTATTCTGTTCTTCAGAGTGATGTCACCAACAGCCATAGAACCATAGAACATCCTGAGCAGGAAGGGACCAGGATAATCACCGAGTCCTGCCCGCAGCCCCAACACGCTCTGCTCCCACTGCTTCCCTGGCCCTGCTTTTCTGGTCACTGGGAGTGGAACGAGCATGGAACCAGGCTCAGAGAGATGGTACTGGGGGAGCTGGTGGGAGGGGGAAGCTCCCGTGCAAGGACAGAAATAAGCAGTCGAGAGCTGGGGAAGGGCAGGAGATTTCTGCAGACAAAAATGGATGCAGCACAGACCTGCATCCCAGGTATTTTCTCGTGGCATTCAGCGTAACCTTAAACTGTTGCTTACAGAAAACCTCCTCCCCATTTCTTTAAACCTCTCTTAATTCCAGAATTTCATCTGAGAGCTCCAAAGGAAGAGAAAATAGTGTGTTTTGAGAACTGTAGGTCCTTTTTACGCTAAAATCGTAACACCTAAAATCCAACTCAGTCCATGCTATAAATAAATATAATGAAGAATTTATTGATATTTCTACTAAAATTACTTAGAAGGCAAGCTTTAAAAAATGACACAGATAATTAACTAGGAATACTTCTCAGAAGAGATTTGTTATATTAAAAAGGCACGGAAATTACTACCGTTAATCAACTATATTGTATTAAAAATTCTGTATAGATTAATTAAGTGCTTTAAATATGAAGAAATAAAATAAATTGGGATATAGGTGAATCACAGTCTTGAATCTAGGTCTCTTGTCATGTTGCTTTCCCTTTCCTTATTAAGTACCCAATTTAGTAAGAATTCATATTAAACAATTCTTCTTGACCAGCCTAGGCCATTTTTAATACCCAAATTCATAAGTAACAAAGATCCTAGATAGGAGATAAGCACCACTTTTCATTCATTTATCTCAAATGCAGGTGCTGGCCTCTTCCTCTCTCTCACTCCCATCTGTACCTGCTCAGCAAGGGCCAAAGGGAATCTGCTCAACAGAGCATCTGTAACATTTATCTGTGATTGTTTGGTTCATGCCGGTAGTACCTGGCATTCCTAGGTGCTCTCCTGACTGAGCAAAGCTGATGTTATTTCGCCATCATCTTCAGATTATAAATGCATTCAGTCCAGTACACCTGAAATGTTTTTTTGCTAATGAGGGCAATTTTACCTCTGCACTACTGACTTCCTCAGGTAAAAGTAATTTAAACTAACCCCATTTAAAAGTACCACAGTATTTTTTAAAGTACTGTCAGATTTGTAGGATACGGTTTATCTTTCTTCTTGTGGGAAACAAATGGGGCTGCACAGCATTCGCAAACAGGGTAGTTATTCTGTTGATGGAAAAGTAGCAGGAGTAGGCCTGCAGTATCCTCTTCAACATGGTCATCAACTCCTGTACATCTTTTTCCAATTCAGCACAAGGGAAAGTACAAAAAATAACAGGGTTGCTTCTTCAGTCTGCTGCACTTGCACCATAAATAAGCATCTGTCAGAGCAACCAACAAAGCTGCTCTAGCAATCCTCTTGTTCAGTAACTGCCACTGAAAAGGCAGTCCAGAAGTAGAACATTTCATTGTTTCAAACAAAATATTCAATCTTGAAAGCTGAGAGACAAAGATATTTTTAAAATAATTATTATCTGGTATATCTGGCTCAGTGGTAGGTATTAAAATACAGTTGGCCCCCATCTTTTTATTTTAACTGTGTGTTGTTCTAAGTGTTGCTGGGTAATACAGAAGACTATGTATCAAAACAGGTCACCAGCTGATTTCCTGCAGCTGCTTCATAGAAAAGAATATGCCTTAAAACTCCAAATCTCTTCAGCCAAGTCTCTAGTACTTAGGGAGCCATTCTATAAACAAGTTTTGTTATGTGATAGAAATACATAAATATATTTATATAAAATGCAAGTTCACTTAAAATAACCTAAAATGTTTGTGGTGACAGACTACCACTCAGACAGAATGAGCTGGCTTTATTTAATTTATTTTACTCTTTTATGGAGACAGTAAATCAGAGAACTCCACCTGCCAAGTTTAGCTCAAAGAATACACTTGTGATGGCATTAATTGAAATATCTGGGCTGTACCTTGTAGTGGAATTAGGCTTGTGCAACATGCAAAACTTACCTTTTGCAATTATTTTAAAATCTAAGGGAGTTTTTCAAGAAGCCTTGGATTTTCTCTTTTTCCTGGTGTTTGTTTTGAAAGCAGTGGTCAGTTTGCTATTGCCCAGGTGGTAAGGTACAACTCTGAAAACTGGTACACTTGTTTTTCCAGTTCGATGCATTTTTCAGAGCATGTCTCCAAATACAGCAAAACTGTTTGAGCAGGGCATTAACAAGAGGCTTTATGGGTGTTTGTGTTCCCAAGAACAGTGCTGCTTTGCTGCAATGTCATTTCTGAGATGTGAGGAAGCTGGAAGTCAGACTGCATTTTTCGTTTTCAGGGGGAAAAGTTTTTTGACTGTGTAAAGATTTGTATCTCAAGAAAAGGGCATAGGTGAGTGTTACTCAGTGCAACCAAACCCATGGTTGTCCTACTTCAACTTCTTCTCTTGTCAAGGCGATGAAAAATCTCTTAGAGTAGCAGGCAAGAGCCAGACCTGAGTACAGAAGATGGGAACAGGGTGCATGCAATGTCTCTGTCACCCACTGCGAAGGTGAGATCTTTCTGCACACCCCCAGCCCCATCCTGCTGAGGAGAGATCCCCTGAATCCTCTCACCTGGCAGCATGGGATATAGTGGAGAAGAGCGAATTCTGTGAAACAGCACAACAGGGACATTTGGAGAAAGGAAAAAGGGCTGCAAGTCAGAATGGGAAGTCTGTGGGCTGTTGAAGGTTAATACAGGCTAAAGAAAGATGAGATGTTTGGCTGACGAAGAGGCAATAATTGAAGATTGTTGGTTTTAAAGTAGTTCAATTAGCAGTGGTGGCATGTAAGGTTTTTATATGTTAAAGGAGAAATGCAAACATTGTATGTGAATTTCCAAGAATATTTGGAAAAAAAAGACATACGAGGCTATCAATACAATTTTTGCTCTTAAAACTGGTGGTCTACTTACACACAGTTATGGGACTTTAAAGGATAATGCTGCAGCATCGCCATCAGAAGCAGAGCTGAGGTGCACAGGGCACAAAGCAAATGTTATACAGGATTTAAGGTGGATATGAGGGATGTGTGAGATGCGTTCCTCATGCAACTTCACTGTGTAGAGTACCAAATTCCTGCTTGTCAGCAGGTCTCTGTTTGAATCAAATTCTGTGAAGAGGTTTTGTTCATTCGGGGCACTTCCTAGCAGTACACCAGAGCTGCCATGCCAGTCAGTGCAGCACTTCATCTGCCTCTCGCAGTACATAGGTTATTAAAATTGTGCTGTAGCAAGTAGTTTTAATGAGTTAATAACTTGTAGTCTGTCTATTTGTGAAGCAGACTCATTAAGCAGATGTGAACAAGTATCATTGCAAAAAACCTCCTCTGGCTGTGGGGACTGTCAGTTGAAGATGCATCACTTCCATGGTACTTGATTAGAAATGTAAGTTGATAGTTAGGCAGAAGAACCTGCATAAACTGGAGTACAAACACTTAATTGGCTTTTTCTGCTTTTGCTGGGAGGTGCCAATTAAGAAAACTCTACAGAAGTTGTTTAAGAGGGCAGTAAGTTCAAAACCAAAAAGCTGTGAACTCAGAGGGAAAAGGGGGCAGTGCAGGAGATTCGCTGCCCTCCATTAGGAGAAAAGTCTCCTAATTTGTGAAGCAGTTGTTATGTGTCAGCAACAGAAGTACAAGCCTGCACAAAAAACAGCCCTAGAGTGTTTACTGCAGTCACTTACAAGAGAACAGGAGCATGCATGTTCTCCCCACCTCCACACACTCATAACTCTGCGCTGACAGATGACAAAGTTTAAAAATTCCCTTCCAAGTGCCCATCTGCTGGCTCTGTTTGTATTTGGGTGGCTTTTAGTCTCTGTATGATTCAGTTGTGATTGTTGAAGTTTGTCCTTTGATGTTAGTGTCTCTTAAGCGATACCTACTCACCAATCTCTCTGAAAGTAATGCTAACTGCAGGAATGGAAGAAATAATAAAAAAGCCGTTTTCTACAGAAACATCTGACTACAGGCAGAATGATCTGGCCATAGGTGTGCTCCAGGAATGTTCATTGCATCCCTTATTGGAGCTCACTAACCCAGGCCTCTCAGACATAAGAACTGAGAGTGGGAAACATGACACAGCTGTACAAATATTTTCAATGTAAGCCATCACAGTATTAAGTACCAGCAGAACTATGAACATATGAGAATAGGCCTCTAAGCACCTTAGTGATGGTCCAGGAACAGACAAAAATCATCAGGTTGTGTGTCTTCAGAGTTCTTCAAACTGTGTTTAGAGGAAAAACATAATGGGCAATATCGAGTTGCTATGATTTTCAATTGTCTGAAGTGATGCAAGCAACCAGTACTTCTTAATAAGGTTTTGTTGTTTCATTGCACATGTTGTTTGAGGGTAAAGAGTATTTGCACAGGTACTGAAATATGTGCAGAAGAACTGTGAAGAGCCTGTACTGTGTCTGGAGCTAAGAATATCCATTATCTGAGGGTCTCTGTCCACTTACTCTTCCAGAAATTGTGGTAGGGTGAATTTCAGGTGCTTTCTCATGCGCTAGATTTCCAAATGTACAGGAGCCAGGCTAGGGCTGTTGTGCTATCAAGGTACAGCATGTGTTGTAAGCCTGGCACTTTCCCAAAGCACATCTACCAGCTCAGTAGATTTACCTGAAAGATATATTGGCTGAACATTCTGTGCGTGTGCTGCCTAGTTCTGATGACCCCCAAAATTAGACTTGCTATGCAAAAACTGGGAATTTGAACATTCCAGAAGCCTCAGAAACGCTCGTGTGTGAACATGTGTGCCCTTGCAGTAAACAGTATCTATTTCTGTCTGGAGGCGCTGAACTGAAATACCTGAATTGAATCTTTGAGTCTGAATAAGATAACATGAAACTAAACTAGAGCAACAAACTTTGAATTCACTTTCTCCATAAGTGAGATTTTTCATTATTGGAAGAGAATCATGGTCAATATCGTACAACTAACCCCTCATTAGACTTGTGAGTATGGATGATTTTATCCTCAATGACCAAAGATTGCAAGTGAGCTTACATTAGTACTTCAGTTCAATACAAAGGCCGAAGATAAAAGGAAAACTAAGAAGAGCACTATGAAAACAAAATGGATTGTGGGTTTGTGTTTGTTTGTTTCTCATAGAACTTCTAATGAACAAAATCTTTATTTCTTGGTGCACATCTCAGCTACTGAGTTCTGTCATGCCAAACAGAGGAAGGTTTTCGAATACCATCGTTGTAGATACTTTGTGAAAACATTGCTCAGTAGAATGAAAAAATACATTCTGCATCCCTGACTGAGGGAGAAAAGCTGAAGTATGCGATCATACTTTAATAAACCAAAAAGAATAAAGTGTATTTTCCTTTTTTTTTTTTAAGAATGAAAAAGCTTAACCTGAAAATATTAGTTCCTGTGATCACAGAACCAGTTAGTTGCTCTTTTCTTTCATTTGCTTAATGTGTCAGCGACAGATTTAAATGTAAATAATTTTGCAAAATACAATCGCTTGTAAACACTTGTATTATAAAACTGGGAGCATTATCATATGAAAAAAAGGTTTCCGTTTTGTGTGAAGAAGCTTAATTGGTGAGTGCCACCAGTAACTTCAATTGAATGTTCAGGGCACTCATCCAGCCCAAGTGAGTGATCAGAAGTAAGGCACTTTAACAGCAGTTTGCATTAGTGGTAAACAACCATCATGATGTTCTTGCTTGTTATATTACAGCTTAAATGTTCCGCAATGAAGAACTGTTAGTTCTACTTGTATATAGCTATTACTACAAAGTGAACGAGCTATTGAGAAGAATGGCTTTCTAATGGATGACTTCAGAGTCCTATAGCAGAAGGCAGATCCCCTCCACTGCTGAAATGTGACAGTTCAGCACTTTGAGTTCAGCCACAGGACTCTGTTCTACCCTTCCCTAAAAGCTGCACATGCAGATGCTCTGTCTCTCTGCCCCACATCCGTGTTTATTTAATATTTATGTCAAAATTAGAGTTGCAGAAAAATACAGTATTAAAATGAAAAAAAAAAAAAAACCAAAGCAACTATTTCCCAGCATTGTTTTAATACTGCAGCATAAATTGTAAAACAGAGTAGGTCAAAAACAGCTCAACTTCTTGCCAGTAAGGCATTACCAGAATATACATACAGACCTGTTAATATTTTTCAGCTTTCTTTGTTGCATAAGAAATCTGCTTATACACCTCCATGTATCTTGCTGTTTTCTAACAGCGCTATAAACTAGAGGCTAGAGACTGCATTCCCTAATAGGGTAGGTACTTGAAGAAAAGATACATCTTTAAGACCATCATTGTTTTGACCTTTCTTCTCCATTTCTGCTCAATTCATACTGTGATCAATCAATAGCTGCTGTGGAAACACTGGGTCAATATAATTTGAGCTGGTTAGTATGTCAGAATGATACCACTTCAAATTCTGCAACCTTACTGTACAAATAATAGCAATATTTAAAAAAAAAATGTGATGGAAAAGACTTTGAAGGAAAAGGGATATTTTTCCTTAGAATATCTGCTTAATGGGTTGCTTACTTTAACAATGAAATATCACTTGTTCCTGAGCTGACAAGTCTGGATTTGTGCTGACATAAGTAATTCTTAAAAAAAAAAATAGAAACAGACGAAAAATCCTAGATCTCCCTAATCTCAAGGAGATCATAGGGGAAACTGAGAAAATATGAGTGTATGAGAAAGTAGCTTTGTCTTTTCTTTACTAGGTTAGTCTGAAGTGTTTTGGTTCATTAAATCTAAACATAACCTGGAAGAATAGCCTAATTTTAATTGCGTTGGAGATTTCTGAGTTAGAAAGTGGCATGTGTTTGTTACAAAACTCATCACTTGACCAAGGTTTTGGTTTCACCTCCAAGAGGATTGTTGAGCGATGGAGCCTCATTCACTGACAGGTATTGAGAGGCATTCAGGATGCCTCTTGCTGATTTGGGTAAGCCTTCAATTCATGGAACTGTTCCAGAGCATTTACCTTTTTTTTTTTTTTTTTTTTTTGGTAAACAAAGAAAATCTTAGCTTGCAGACTTAATGGAATACATGAACCATCTGTGAATGTTACTTGCAGCTCATTTGCTTCATTGGCAAATATTAAACTGTTGTAAAGATCCAGTGAAATTATGGAAATGGGTTTTAGCATTAAAATCAAAGTGCAATTAGGACATTTCACTACATAATTGTTTGGCAGACTAAGATAGTAGGCAGAAGATACCCAGTGTTCTGATTTATTGGTCACAGAGTATTTCTCTTGAACTACAGAAGCTTGGATACAATTATATTTATACGGATTTTAAATGAGCTACACCTTTATGAAAAGACAGCAAACATATCTAGGTGTTTATTTTGAAAGACTTTTGTTGTTGTTGTTATTTTTAGCATGTTTTCCACCTGTTATCTCCATTTCCTGTAATCCTACATGAGTTGATACTTGCACAGGGAGTAACAACAGCAAATCCTTCATGTTTTACTTTTGTGTAGGTTCTTGTGTGGCCATGAGAGAAAATAGTTAATCACAAAACATCCCAGTTCAAACAATCTTCTGAATAATAATAATAAAGTTACCAAAAAAAAAATTGTTGAAATCCCTAAAAATAAAATATATGTAAAATACAGATACAGAGTTATGACTGCAATTTATTTGCCAAAAGCACGCTACAAATGGTCTCTGCTTTGCTGTCTCCTACCGAGCAACAAGGAATTATGATAGGTAAGAGCTGACCAGTGATGCACATACTCCTTGTGCTTTTCATTTATGTACAGGGTGCTCAGAGTAGGAATATATTTACTGTCTTGTGCAGCTGAACGCTAGGAGCTCAGCTCTTCAAATGAAATACCAAGCAGCTGAAATTATTGCAAGGTTGTTCATAGTTTAAAAGCTTTTCAGAGCAAAAACTGACTTTTTGATTGTGTTTATACAGTAGGGTCCTATTTGTGGCTAGGTTCCCAGGTGCTACCATAATGCAAGTAATTCTTATTTTTTAAAATGCACACTGTGAGCTCCAATCTAGCTTCAGAAGTAAATATTTAAGTACCTCTAATACTGAATATTTGCTGAATGCCTTGGTATGCCTGTTTTCATTTAGTTTATTTATGTGTGCGGTAATGATGGTCCCAGGAAAAAAGCTTGTATTACTGAGATCAGTGGGCATTTGAACTCCTCAGCACTGTTCTGGAAAAGATGGACAAGAAGCAGAACAGCAGATTTGAACTCTGTAGCAGAAATGCTAAGTCACAGCTTGAACCAGTGATTGAGCACCTGGTGGGAAGGCAGGGCCAACCCAAGGGAGCTCAGGTGCATGCAATGCAATGCTCCTGAGTGACCAGAAGATTCCCAGACCTCATTTAAGGGTTGGCAGTGGAGACAAATGTATCTTGCTGCAGATCCTTGTATGCCTGAAGTTTTCAGAAGGTAAGCTGCTGCTTTCCTTTGTTTCTGTGCTCATGGCTGTTGTGTTTGAGTAGATTCTCATTTGCTGCAGCGTGGGACCTTGCTGCTCTACTGTCGTTGCTGTGCATTGCAACTGTAAGAATAATTTTTCTTCTGGGGCCAGGGGTATATTTTGAGTGAAATGAATTATTTCTCCGAGTGTTACTGCTCTATGGAAGAAATATGAGGCATCTGTATTTGAGTTGGACGGTGTCTGGGCATTGCAGATTGCTGAAGTTACTCCAGAATGACTCGTGTAGTTTTCACTAGTGTGGGTGGGGAATGCACAAAGCATGTGCCCACCGCACAGAGTGATAAGAACTGGCTATAACAGTCAGTTCTAAAGGCAGTTGTTTCCTGCTACTCCTGCAGTTGAGGTGCTCCAGATCTTGTTCTACCTTAGTCCCGCTAAGTAGGGCAAGAATATTTAAGTTCTAGTAAATGCTTTAGAAACAAGTAGACATTGAGCTTAAAAGGCATCTTTGATTGCTTCTTCCTGTTCCTTGTATCCTACATGTAATGGAATTCCTTCTGGCTTCATTATGAAGACCAGCTCTCATCTCAGGGCACTTGTGGGTACGCTGGAGCTGTCACCAGCACATAGTTCTTCTGTTGCTGAAAATATACACAAACAAAAAGAAACTGGAGACTGGATGGCTGCAATGGCAGCTCTAACCAGATTATTTTCTCTTCCGTATAATATTGGTATGTCTTATTACCTTTATTTGGGTAAGAAAATATAGTTCATTCTGTTATTTATTCTCAGACCTCTGTTGGGTTTATCCAGCTCCCCATTACATGCTGGTGGCCACTGTGACTACATTGGATTTGTTGGTCCCATATGTTAAGTGGTGTACATTAAATGTACTGTGGAAATAATCATTTTGCACTAACTAGCATCCAGGTATTCTCAGTTAGTGGAAATGCTGGGTTTTTGTCTGTGCGTTTTGATAACCATAATACCTTTGACAGCAATACCTTAGGGCAGGGAAGATGTGTTGTAAAAACTAAATGATTTTGACTAGATTTTCAGCAGAAATCTGTTAGTAGGTATAAAAGTTAATCATTCACCGGACCCTTAGTAACTACTGTAGTTCTTGGGTGTATTTGGCTCTGGGAACAATAGTTCTACTTAAGGCAGCTTCCACAGATGGCTTTGCTGGAGGCGGTCCTTACAAGAGATGAGGTAGTGGTACTGAGGCAAAAGCTTGAAAGCATAGTGTGTTCAGGATCTGGAGGTAAGGATGGGAACGAGATGGCCTAAGGGTAAATTAGGATGTCAAGTTTTGGCCAACTGTTGGAAGTGAAGACTGTTGTGCCAAGGCTTGGTTTTTATCCTTGATTTAAACCCAAATGCTGGGCAGGCAATCTGCTTCCTGACCTGGATGACTTCTGTGACCTGAGCTTGTCCTGTCTTTGAGTGACTTTGTGTGTGGATCCACTGATGTCATGCTGATAAGGAGTTCTGTGGGAGACCTGACTCTTAGTTTGAATCAGGTCTTCTGGAAAGACAAAATCAAAGGAGACTTTGGGGAGATAACAGCAAAACACTTGTTTTACATATCCTAGGCCACTTCTCAGAATGAATATGCTCTAGGGATTAATGTGTAAAGGTTGGCAGTCTGTTTTTTCTCACCACCACTAAATACATAGATAAAATGAGATATTTGTCGACAGAGAGAGCTAAAAAACCTTGGGGTGCATCATGCAAATCAATCTACTTTTTCAATACAATTTCCCTGCAAACACCAGCGCAGTGTAGGGCTTTGCAATGTGATAAATGGGCTGAGGCAGCGGGGACCTAACTGAAGAAAGAAACATGGGTGGCTTTTTTTTTTTTTTAGCATCTCTGGAGGTTAATTGGTGAATTTGACAGTAGACATTTGAATATTTGCTCTCACACAACAACCTGTACAGTCTATGCTGCTAAGTATTCGTTTAACAATATCTGTAAGTATGAATATTTAAGATGATTACTCCAACTCAAAAGCAAGTGAGGTTAAAAAAAAAAGCCTGCTCCATTGAGTCCAGAGTATCTCCCGATCTCTGTGATGTTGCAGATCATTTCTGTTCTCTTCAGAGGCGTAGTACTTAAGTATAAGTGCATGCTAATCCACAAAGTAGATGGAGCAGGAAGATGACCTCTGAGCTGTGAATCCCCGTGGATGGGAAACAAACAAAAAGGAATGGACCAGGGCAACTTTGCAATATGAAGCTGGCACATAGTGATGATAAACAGTCAACACTGGCACAACGCTGTTGTTCAGCTTTCAACAGAGTTAGTCTTGCTGCTACCACTGGGAAAACTAATAACATAACAAATGAAACTATTGTTCAGTTTCATTAAAAAGAAATCTGATAAGATGGGCAAAATTGAATTAGCCAATCTCAGTAGAGTTACCGCTTGTAGGAGCAAAAGCAATATCAGCTCTAATAGAATATATCCCAAATAGTTTTGGCTGGTCCAAGCAGCCGTGGAGTATGAATTTTGTGTGCAGATGCTGGCACAGGCACACAGCACGCTAATGTTAGCATTAGTGGGTCAGTGCTCTGCATCTCCAGCAGCAGCTCCATAGCCAAAGCTGGCAGCGAGACTTGTTAGATCAATGTGATGAATTGATTTCTCTTGGCAAAATGGCACGGAGCTTCCTTCCAGTGAAGCTGACATGCCACTACTGAGCGTCTGTCGGGTAAGGGGTCCCCTGAGATCTCGCTCTCTGAATCCCATATTCTGACCGTCGCAGTGGTTTGTATGCCAGTGTGGGTAACTGTAAATTTATATGAAAAATAAAAAATAGAATCATAAATATGAAAAAGACTTTTATGTCTAGGCTTCTTGTTGCTATAAGCCAGTGTTGGTTTGATTTTAACTTTCGGGGTCGCATGCTGAAGCCTCAGGAGAACACTGTTGTCTGTAAGTGTGCATTTCCTGTAATGGTCCTAGCTTGACTTTGCAGAGTTTAAATGCTTGTATCTCTTACTGGTGACTTAGAATTATTATATCTAAACTAACCAGCATTTGCTCACTTTATTTTGCAGAAGTAGCTATAAAGTACGTTTAACATGGTAGCTATGTTAATATACCTGGTAAGATTTCTAAGCTGTCTGACACAGCCCAGTTCTCAGTTCTGTGATTTGTCATTGCAGGGTGTATGCAAACATGAATAGTCCAGTGACACCACGTTTTGTATTTTTATAACACATAAGATGCAAGATAGTGCAGAAATTTCATTTGCCCCTTTAGTTAGCATGTGAGTTCTAACCTGTAGGGTATGGAGCAGAATTTCACTTGTCAGAATACATGAAGTTATTTTTTTTGTTGGTAAAAACAGAGGTTATAAGGGATGAAGTGTAGCTATTATTGAGCAATGCTGGATTGCAAAAAGGCACTACTCACCTGTGGAAAACTCTTTGAAAGTAATGTGAGAAGTACAGGAATGATAAGGACTGTTTGGCTTTGAAATAGTACAGAGTGGGAGCTGGAAGTGAGGCAGGAGGGATGCAGTTATAATCAAATGATAGCATGCTTCAAAAAAGCTTTATAATATTTCATATAATATAAACACCTATATACGATGTTTGGCAGCAAAAGGGATATCTAAGGAGGTCAACCTGAGTTAAGATTTGCAGGGGATTACCTGCCTAGCGTTAAACCCATTTGAAGTCTCGGGATTAGAATGTCCTTAATTCAGTTAGAGTCCTTATTTTTAATATAAATTAATGTTATTTAATTCTGAATTAAGGACTTACCAGTGATCATTTTTACAGCTTACTCTACTAGAATTAATTTTCCACAGGTGCTTTTTTTCCCTCTAATAGTGAACTTTTGGCCACCTTCTACTAATCAAAATAGTGCTGCTATAGAGAGGACTTCTTTCTTCAGTGTGGTTGTGTGGATGCTTTAAAGCACTTCAGTAGCCATTTCGTAATGCTCTATAACAAGTTGTATCTTCTAAAATATCTCTTAGGCTGTATCATTCTTGAGAAAGTGGAGCATTCTAACCATCCAGGTCTAAATAATATGTTATCAGATTTAAAAGCCTACTGTCCTCAGATGATCAGATTGAGCTACTAAATTTTCAGTAGGTGAGGAAATGAAACATTTTGTAATAGAAATTTAAATCTCCTGCCTTTGAAATGAAATGACCTTGCATGGTACAAGATTTACATTTAAGCCAGTGGGCACTAAAACTTGCTATATGCAATCCTGTATTTTCAGCTAGCTATAACTCCATTTTGTAAAATCAAAATGGAAATTGTATTCCGAACACTTTTATTTTAGCAGGTTTAAATATAGTCATATAAATAAAACTATTAGATGACAAAGACCGATTGGAAAAAGAGAAAAGATTTGAAGAGTAATATGTTCCAGAGAGTGCGGACGTGTGGCAATTATCACAGAGAAAATGTTCTTGGGCCACCTCTGGGGCGTTCATGAAATATGAAACGGTAACGGGGAAATGGAGACAAGTAGAAGTTTGTGTCTGAAAACCCAAATTAAAAAACAGCTGGAAGCTGGGCTGTTCCCAATGCAATCTATGGAACTAGCAGCAGATGTAGGAGTCTGCTATAGCATGATGCATGCAAGGACTTAACAACAACAACAAAGAAGCCTTATTGTGTAATACTTTGACAATGTTATTACCAATTCTCTCAAAAGCTAAAGGACTGACTGTGCCAGTTCTGCGTCTTTTCTAATCTGTTTGCTTGGGCTCTTAGGATAGGAATCACATATAAATGTAACTTGGAACTTGAGACCTGACTACCATGGCATTACTGTTGATGATGAGGAATGGCTTCAGAACATTTTCAATAATTACATTGATTTGATTTGTTTTCATAGGAAGATGTGTTGTTACCTAGATTTAAATCATATACTCAGCCAAGTGTCTGAACTTTCTTTGTATTTCAAGCAATAAAATACTGTTATATCAAAACGAGACACCAAGGGGATCTGCTAGAGGAAAAATCAAACTCAGTTCCTCTCAGGACTTCGCTCTACAACCCGTGTCTTAGCTGCTGTGTCCTACCAGCTCCCCTGGCTACTCCTCGTTTGCCAGTTACTCCTGGTTGTGAATTTCCCTTTTTTGGCTGGGAGAACAACAATGTGTGGATGCCTGGATTTTGGTATGCTGACCCCGGTTGTGTTTCAAGCCAGGGCTTGAATTAACATTGCTGTTTTTAGGGAGGAGGAGAAGAAAGGGTAAGAGGGAACAGGGCACAAATTTGTGTCTTCCTTTCCTGCAAGCCACACGCATTACTAAAACGGCACTAAGAGCAGAAATTGATCAGTCAGTGAAATTTATGTGAATGACAGAAACAGCAGGAGGACTTGGAGCAGATATAGCCATAATATGTCTATAGAAGTCATGTTTCCTAATGCAATTCATCTTTCTATTTTTTTTTTTAGCATGGTTTCCAACATTCAACTTTACAAAAGCTATAGCACTATAATAGTTTTGTAGTTTAGAAGAATCGTAGAATGGTTTGGGTTGGAAGGGACCTTTAAGATCAGCTAGTGAAGAAACTGTGCTTTGTTTTGATGGAATTGAAAGTAAAGCCTCAAAGTAATGCTAGGTACTATAGATATTAATTTGGTGAGTGAGTTAAATCTTGTAGTAATATCCAGTGAAATACTGGAAATAGCAGGTGTCATGGTTTTGTGATTTTCGGTTATTGGTATTCCACATCATAACATCATGTAGTGGATATACCTGGTTCTCAGAAGAGAAGGACTACTACAGTCCCCACGGTACTTTTCTCCTCTGTTACTATTTCCAGCTGGAGGGAAAAGATAAAAGCTCGCAGTATAAAAACTTGCAGATCACAAGACCTCGTCCCTTTTTCTGCCGTCTCTCGTCTTGGCAGCACCTTGCTCTCCAGCCGTCTTATCATCGGTAGTAGAGTAAGGCCTACCTTGATTTTGGGACATTCTCTCTATATATATTGGATTTATCAGCTTAAATTGTAATTATATTGTAATTATAGTGTGTTGTTTTGCATTCCGGTATCTTATTTAGTAAATTAGTTTGTTTCTCCTCAGATTGTTGCCGCTGTTCTTTGCTCTCAGGGCCATCTCCTTACCCTTTTCCCCTTTTCCCAGGGCGTGGACCCGAGGATCCCCCGTCCCCTTCATCACGGAACCGGGCCAAACGCCCATAAACCATTGACAGCAGGAAACATGGTCTCTTCTTGATTGACATCTGCCACTCAAACTTGGACTTCTGGCAACCAATAAAAAACTAAATTTTAATTACCAAAAATCCACTTTAAAAATGAATTAATTTGAATAGGAATCAGGACATCAGTGCATGAGAGTATTCGGAAGTGAAGTGTACGCTTTTTTCTCCCTTTATCCAGGTTAACTTTCAACAATGGACAAGTCCTACTAAGGAGGTTCTAACGCTGTTTGCTTAACTTGCTATCTAAGTTTAGAAAATCCTAACTTTGCTGTCAATTACATATACTCTCTACAGAGTATTTGGAGTTGGTCTGTTATTGTAAAAATGAGAGTAAAAGCGTGTCCCAAAAATCACTAATCTTATTCACTAGTTTTCTCTGCTTTGTCTTCACTTCTGTGCATTTCTCTATATGACTACTGAAATGACGTTAAAGCTACTTCCAAGTAGCTTCAAGCAATTAGTGTGATGATTTTGATATATTAAGGTAACTTTTTAATCAAACTTGGAAGTGTTCTACTTTCATATCTGGAAATTAACTTCTAGTTCCATGGAGCAATAGTATACACTTATTATTGTTATTTTTTTTTTTACTATTCTTCAGTAAAAAGTGAAATGTAAGGATGAAATTTAATGAGGATCCAGTAAAACTCTAAATGCATTTTAGGGTCTACTGCCTACATGCATACATCTGTCTTTCTGCAGAATTTTGTTCTGTTAAACTAATGCTGTGTTTTTACTGTTTAAAGAGAGATGTGATGTGAGTGGTCAAAACCAAGGAAAAAATGTAATGATGTGTGACTATCTTGTATTAACCATTTATAGGAAATGGTGAAGCCTAACTATAGTGGAAAAGGGCAGCAAACAGATATTAAAAAGAGGTCTTGGCTGAAGGGCAAAATATGTCACTTAGAAGTGATGGCTGCAAATGGGGGCCTATGTTAAAACACTGTCCAGATAAGCACTTCTTAGGCATATCTACAGAGAAAACTTAAAGCAGTTAAGGTGGTGGTTTTCCTGTAAGTCTTCATGAATATCAGAATATATTTTTTATACACTTACATTATCAAAATGGTTTAACCCAAGCCAACATACTCTCTATAGGTACACTCTTACCTTATAACAATTTTACCTTATAAAAATGCTTTATTAATTAACCGGGGTTATGGTGTCTTTGGGGAACACTTCCTGAAGTTACCATCAGAATCTTTTTTTTTTTTTTTTTTTTTGACTGTAACTTGGGGAAGCTTTTTCAAAAGGAATAGTGTATTACTGTTAATGTGTGATGATGCTGAAGCTAAACATTGTCCCAGTTGGGAGCATGAAGAAATTCAGAAATTCCACTATGCTTGTTGCTTATCCCCAGTTTTCTTTTTTTCAGTTATATGACCTTAGAAGCTTTTTAGAATTAATGGCCACATTCACATCAAATTGTGAATTCGAAGGTTGATAGAAACTGCTCTCTCGACTTACTTCTGGATTCAGGAAAACCCAACTGCTGTTAGACAATGTTTTGTATGCTGTGAGATGTATCATCTGCTTGATGGGGGAACAAACAATAGTTCCCAGTAGTGCATGACTGCTAAAACATTACTGAGCTAGCAAAATTCATACTCTAATATCCTCGGCTTGACTTTAGCATTTTCATTTCTTGAAACCTGTAGCTCTGGTAATCATTTCAACTCCTGCATGATTCATGATGCAGCTGTATGGTTACTTTGGATTTCTTGTCTAAAAACATATATATATACATATAAGAAAGTGAATGCCTTCCTTATAGTTGGTAGCTATGGGAACAAAAAATGTACATTTTGACTTGTTATAGGGGTTTAGTGTTTTCTTATTGTGTTATATGCCTGTACGAGTCACCATTAAGAGGATAATGATTCCTGGCACTTCATTTGGCTGCAGAGGATAAGTCATTAGCCTAAATGTAAGCTGATTTAAGAAGAGTCCATTTTCCTCAAAAGAGAATGGTACTCTTTCTGCTTTGGTGCATTTGCCAGCATCTCTGGCCAGGTGCTGCATTCTCTGCCTCAGAGACAGCGGTCCCGAGAACGCATTTTGGAGCTGGAAGCATATGGCTCAGTTACCAGGCTACTTTCTGTAGCTTCTCCCAGCTCCTTGTTCCAAGCAGAAAAACAGGCATGAAATACCCAATCTCTGACTGCTACTGCAGGAGAAAGTCCTGTTCCCGCTGCTCGCTTTGGAAGCTCCAGCGAAACAAAGCACCTTGGAAGATTCTCCTTAAGCTCCAGAGCACTTGCAACTTAAATGAGGCTTGCTTTTAAAGTCAGAGGTTTGTGCTATAGCTACAAGAATCAGGTGATGGAGAAAAGATTAAAGCATATAGTCCTACTCAGATAGTTACTGATATTTTAATATTTGTTAAAATAATAACAGTTGTCAGACCAGCGACTTCCTTTTCTGGTCATGGAAAGTCTTCTATTGTCGATCTGTGAATGTTTCAGTTCAGAGCATTAGTTGACAGCGGTTCCTTCCTCCTGTTCTGTGGACTTGTGTGTTAAAGGAGTTTGTTTCCTTTGACCTTACTGTTTGTGCTTGCTCTTTTTCAAAAATGAATGGTCAGGCCAACAAGTATCAGGAAGTATAACAAAGCAAGAAGAAAAGCATCTAATGTAAATTACTTCCACTGGAAGATAGCCCTCTTTCATAAAATGTTGGCTGCAGAGAGCAGGTTCTTGGAAAAGTAGTTGTGCATCTGTATATTATATGTATATAATTACTCTTGAAATTACAGCAGCTTAACACTTCTGTATAGACCAAATACAGGCCAATTTAGAGCAACTGCCTTCTGTAAAGTGAGACTAATAACTTTATCTAATTTCTGGCGCGTAGATATTCTTGCAGTCATCGTAGGTGTAAATTAAGGCCTGGACTGGGGCTGATCTTCATTTTTTCATCAAGTGGGGCTGCCAGCATGTCCAGTTCCCTCTATTTCAGTGGTGTGGAGAAAGCCAAGATTTCTTATTATTACAACCCAAGTGAAACAGAATAATAAGTAGAAAATAGAAACATAGCTCAATTTGCTTCTTCTTGATTATATAGCTTGATATAAATTTGCAAATTATTTCAAATCCTTTTGAGTAGATGACCAAGGCCCGACCATATATTCTACATCTGCAGTGATAAAATGGCAGCGCTCTTGGTTGCCTTAATGCTTGTGATTTGTCCCTACTGATGACAAACTTTTTTTTAGCTGAGTGCACTGCTTATGGTGCAGGTTCCTGTCAGTGTGAATTTGATTCATTTTACATTATTGCACCAAAGGTTAAATCATGTCATTTCTATCTGTGGCTACATGGGTTTGATTTGTGGTATATGTCTAACTGGTGAATACATAACATAAGATTGATTACGATAGCATTTCTGAGAGTGTAATGATAACTTCTTATGGCTTTCAGCTCTATCACTGTGCTGGTGTCATGCTGTTCTGAAATGAAAGGCAGTTTGAGAACTCATGTTACACATGTCATACTAACTTGCAGGAAAAGAAGGTGAGAAGTGTAGCAATATTCAAAAGACCTGGGGGGGAGAAATTACGTTCATTCATTAATCTCTCTATAGCATAAAAAACTGTTGAAGTACTCAGAAGTTTCACAACACCCTATGTAAAATAACATATTCAAGATAATAGAGCGAATGGAGCTCTATAATAGCTGAAAATGAGTAGAGTGAAATCTGTGAGTAATCTGTAACATCAAATATAAGTATCTGAATTTTGAAAGGTCAATTTTCATGTTAAGGGTGATGAGAGTGAAGTGTATTGGATTCATTGTGACCATCTTCTCAGACACACAGTGAGTCTACTTTTTAAAAGCAGTTAGTGATTTGAGTGCCCGTTTAATGGCATGAGAACTAATAGGATTCTTTAAAACCTATTAGCTATATGGCCTGTGTTTTTCATTTTGACCAAATAGCCCTTGATATTCTGAAAGCGGCTGAAAAGTATGTGCAGAGGGGAAGATGTCTACGCAGACAAAAGAAACATAGAATAAATGAAATTAAAAATCAAAGCACAGAAATTCAGTAGTTGGTCTGGGAATGTGTTTCTGATGTTCTGGATCCTCTTATTCATCATCATCAGCAGCAGCAACAAAATATCTGGCACCCTTGACTTCTCCTTGGCTATCCTATTTTATTTTTGTATATATTTTTTTCTGAATAATCTGACCCAAACAGAAAAAAAGCGTTATGTCAAATGAGGAATTTGCTTGTGATCTGAGTCATGGAAAAAATGGCAGTGCTCACTCCCAAGGAAGTGAGTAGTTTGATGTCATTCATCTCAGAACCCAACAGACTAAAGATGGATGCTATATATCAGAAGAAATCCCCGAAGCTTCTCTCTCCTCCTAGAACTGATCAATCACAGAAAGGTCCATAAAGTATGTCCTAGTGTAAATGGGCACTAAATATCCAGGGATCTTTCTGAAGTAAGTGAAAATCTAATGACCACTGGAGTTGCTTTCAAGGTTAAATTTTATTTCCTACTTACACCTTCTCATTTTTTTCTTTCTTTTCTACCTATACACTGTTCTCTTTTTTGTGTTTTTTTTTTTTCTTTTGTCAGGGAGCAAGGAGGGAGCGGGATTGAGGTTGCTAAGTTGGTTGGTGTGTTTTAGAGAAGATGCAGATTTTAATTTGTGACCACAGATCATTTTACTGAAGCCATTATGTAGGCCTCCTGTTTTCCTTTCATCTGAAGTGGAGGAGGAATGGAACGTTCTCTCTGCTTGCGCAATGATAGCTCGTCGTGGAAGCTCCTTGCCGGAGACTGGACTGAATATAGGCGCTGCAAGTCATTAACTGCGGTTGTCACGGTGTACTTTTTAATCAGTTGGAATAGACAGAGAGCGCAACAGAGTCACAAACACAGCAAGAAGTAAACTTCTTGCCCTTCTTTCAAGGTTATGCAATAGGATAAACATTTTAAAGAGCAGTGGCTGTGCTGACGGTGTTGGAATAGTGAATGAGGATCCTGCCTCCTGCCTTGAAGTTTTGTGCTTGAGAGAGAGAATTTTTTGTATGTTCCCTGTAAGCAGCCAGTACTGAACCAACAAAATACTCAACTACTAAATTCTTGTTTCATGGCTCCAAATAACAACAAACTGTAGGCTAAAAGTTGTTAATCATCAAAGATGATTCAAATCCACTGATCATGTTTGTACTCATTAACTAGGTCTTCATATTTATATACTGATGTTCACAAGTACCACTTAGAAGCTGGATATGTTAATTAAGCTGTTCAAACACTGTTTACAATACTTCAAATTAAAAGCAAATTGGATTTGTCTGTAACTACAGCACACGTGCATCAGGGACTGGATTGTCATATCTCTTGAAGATACAGTAATCAGAACCATACTCATCATTAATTGAATGCTAATGGCAGATTATACTACTTGGAATTGTTGGATTTTGTATATATGTGCATATGTATGTATATTTATTTTTTATCTTGCACCCCAGATGTTTAAGTAGAGAGTTTTTTATTTGTTGTGTCCTGAACGTGTAAGTAGACATGAATTTTGTGGCAGTAAAGCACGCTCAAAGTATGCACTGAGTCCTAAAGAAGATCACTATTTGAAAGTACTGAGTTAACCCTTGTCTAAACTTGTGCCTTCCACCTTTCTGCGCCAGATCACTAAATATAGTACCCACATCAAGCAACTCTGGTACTCTCTTCTTTGCATATTAAAGTATGTATTATTGGTAATGAGTAGTTCCGCAGAACCTGTATTCCTGGAAAATGCAGTCTAAGAAGTCCTCTGAAATTACAGACAATAACCATTTCACAGTTCATGTTGTATGGAACTTAATTACATGATAAAATAAGAAGTCTGGGCAGTGAGAGCTGAATTAGGGATAATTCCATTGTTCCAGAGATCTGGGGGATGATGCATATCTTTGATTGTATTAGTTAACTCCTCCCAAGAAAAACTAACCTCTGCTTGTCAAAATTACTCATGACACAGGCCTTGTGCCATGCCTGCTCTGGTCACTATGGGTGCTAGATCTGTGTGATAGAAGTGTTTAAAAAGCATGAAAGTTGCAGTAGGCAGGAAAAAGGAAGAGAAGGCATGAAGATGGAAAGAGATGAATCAGGCTCTGAGCAGAGGGTTTTTTTTCTTGCTCGTTTTGTGAAAATAAGATGAGGATTATCACATGAAACAAGAAGTCAAGGAGCAGTTTCGCAAATATGCGTGATCCTTTGTGCATCTTTAAAGTCTTGTGTGTGCTGTTTGCATGCCTATGTTTCCTACAGTTCCCTTCACTGTAATTGCACCCTTGAGGACTGGTATTTTGTAGTGCTCTCCAGAATCTCTTCAGTTGCTCTTTTCTAATTACTGAGACTGCTAAAAGCGGGAGGAGTTGGGGTGAACCCTCTGAATTACAGCTGAAGAGCTTGGCTACTTCAAGCTGAGCATCATTATATTGCAAATCTGTGGGGTGTTTTTGTTTTGTTTCCTTTTCTTTTGTTGTAAAAAGAGGTAGGAGGGAAATCATGCTATAACTTTTTCTGAGTAAATGCAACACTTCTTTTTGTCCTACTTTTACTGTGAAAGTTGCTAGGAAATTGAGGTCAGAGTACAGAAGACACAGTTCAGAAGTTTCGAACCCTTACATACCTGCTTTACTGAAGAAGAATAATGAAACAGAATAGCCACAACTGCTAGAATAGTTTCAGTCTATTGAATTGCATCAGCTTTAGACAACTAGATTTGAACTGTGACATGTGAAACAGAATGTTGTAAATAGCATGGCTGTGTGCACAGCACAGTCCCTTTCTTTGCCGTGCCCTTCCCTGTAAGTCTGTCTGGCTTAGAATTCACCAAAAGCTTCTTCCTCGCTAATAATAATATAAACATTGATAATTTTGACATGTCTGGACTTCTGAACTTCAACTCAAATATATTTGAGTGTGACGTGTACCTCTTCTTGAATTTTGATTCTGTCTAATGTAAGCTATTCAGTTCATACAGCAGTTCATTTCCAGGTACAATTTGAAGCTTTAAAAAAGGCGCTTGAGAATTTGAAGCACTTCCAGTAGAGATAGGAGAACTAGTTCAAGCAAAATGAGGTTTATGGTACGGGAGGGTGGCTTTTTTGGTTTGTTTAATGTTTGTTTTTTATTCCCACAGTGCTCTGTAACTCCTAATTTTGGACAGAACAGATGTATTGAAATTCTTTCTTTTCCCTAGTCCCCCTTCCTAGCGAAGATGCATTCGCAGGGACAGATTCACTGGTATCGTTGAGGTAGGGAACTGGCCTGGTGTATTTCAGGCCTAACCAAATTCTGGAAATAGCACAAGAAAATGAAGTCTTACATAAGATCTTGACCAGTGGAAGAAGTAATGTGTTACTTAAAAAAAAAAAAAAAAAAAAAAGAGAGAGAGAGAAATAGCCAAGATAGATATAAAGATGAAGCTGTTAACCAAAAATAAACTGTATATTTAGATCTGTTAATTCTTGTTAAGTAGATGAAGGAAGGATTCCCTCTGAAGTGGCTTGGAAATTCGATGGTAGTGATGTGTCTCTGTCCAAGACTAGACGGAAATGATACAGAAGGTCTGGGCTTGCCCAAGTGCTGACCCTGAGTGCACAACTTCTGCACTTGTGCAATGAGTCAAATTCAGGTTTAGGCAAGCACACTGTTGCTTACAGAGGCAGACAATGTCTGAATGGTGTAGATATCTTAAGTCATCACTAAGTGACTTTATGAAAGCTCACTACTTTCACATTTGCTTTACGGGTCATTATGCTTATACTTAGTAAGTTCTCAGAGCAGGAACGAGAATACATCCTGCATTCTCTATCCTGGGCTCCAAAAGTGCCTTTAAAATGTATTATTGCTACCTACCTAGCAGTTGCCACCACCAATTTCTTGAGATTTGAGCTGTTAACTACCAGTGAATGAGTATATGCACCATGGCCTTTAACTTCATCTTTGGGTTCTCATTTCTGATGTTTCTTTCAATAACTTCCATAGATTCACTTTTATCTTTATTTTTAACTGCCACTGACATTTTTTTTCCAAGCCACGTCTCGTATTTTTAGGCTGTGTGCCCACAATAGAAATGCTTACCTTTTCTTTCATATCTTATGTGTAATTTGTTGGTCTTGACAATTCCTTTCATTCTGAAAAATATTGCTTGGGAAAAAGCAGTTTTAAAACAGCAGCAACTCAGACTATTCTTGTTGGTACCCGGTGTTTGGACCTGCTACAGACTTGTCTTGAATGTTGCAGCATAATACGCATCTCCAGGTAATGGCTTCTGATGCACTTTTGTACAAAATGTTGCTGAAAGCTCATGATCTGGCTCTCCTTTTTAGGCAAACAGGAAAATGCTGGGGGAACAGATGAAAGCATTTGCTTTCTCACCCTTGGAGGAAGAGCTGTGGGAAGGGACAGGGAGATGTCAATGCAGGATTCTAAACTTGCTGTGGATGAGCAAAGGTACATTCTCCCAAAGAGCTGTCACCTTAAGTTACAGTGTAGTGCTATGGCAAACTGCCACCCTGCACATGGGAATATTTTGAAGTGAGCAGAGTACGCTTCCCAGGCACACCAGCTTGGATAATGTGAAGGAGGGGAAAAAAAGAAATCTTGCTTGTCAACATTAAGAGTATAAATAAAAAATTAACTAAGCCTTTCCCATCTGCTGCGCCAGTAAATTGAAAACTGTCCCAGTGGCTTTTAACCTTTTTTTTTCCAGGCTTTTGAGTGGAAAAAGTCTAAGATATATCCTTTAAAATTCAGCTTTTGTAGATGGAGATGTAGTCATGTTTTCTCCCTTCCCTCTAGAAGGCACCTGAAGAGATTATGCCTGTCTACAACACCTCTGGTAATTTTGGGAGTACTCTGGTCACCCTGGGGAGACTGCTGACACTACACAGCATGAAGGCCAGCCTCCCTAGGTGCTCTGGATCATATGAAGCTTCGGAAATGCTGTTGCATCTTCCTCCTTTCTTTATTTTCACATGACAAAGTTTTTGTGCCAAGAATCTTACAGCTTGGAGTTCAAGATTCTTTGCTTGTCTACAGCAGTGTGTGGCACAAGGAAGTCCTTCAGTTTCTCTTTGCCAAGCATTATCCCAGGCATAATTTCTATTTAAATAAAGCTGTGGCGAATGCATCGTATTGGTGATGTCTACCTTTTCCAGTATGAACAAAAAAACCTCTTCCTTGGAACGTGGCTGGAAGAAAACCTTCTCTTTATAAAGAGAACAGGGAGAGAACACTTGAGTTGTCTAGTCTGGAGAAAAGGAGGTTGAGAGGTGACAGCATTTTTCTCTGCAACTTCCTGAGGAAGGGGAGAGGGAGGTGCCTGGCTGTGCTCACTGTAACTGATGATAGGACACACAAGAACTGCACAAAGCTGAGCCTTAGGTTTGGCTCAGGCTAGATATTAGGAAAAATTTCTTTACTATGAGGGTGCTGGGACAGACTTTCTAGACAGTTAGTTGATGCCCCAAGCGTGTCAGTGGGGAATTGAGGATCATTGTAGCTTTCTTCCAACTGAACAAAACTGAATTAAAGTATTCCATTCCATTTTATAAAAGGCAGTGTTCATACAGCAGAAGGGCTTGGCATTGGCATTAAGCTAGTGTAAGACAGAAAAGGGATCCTGTAGACAGGTACAGAAAATAACTCTGCCTATTTGATTAGGAAAAATGGCCCCAGCAGTTCTCAGCTTTGGATGAGAGGGCATAAGGCACAGCAGAAGTGCCTGCATGAGGATAAGAGTGGATGGAAACTGCTGTGTCTTCCTGATGGGCAGGTCCTGAGCAGCTGAAAAGCTGTAGCTGAGCTACACTAGCAGGTCAGTGGGTTTCTGCTGTTATGTTTGTTTTTTCTCTGCTTTTAAGGGAGAAGACAGCATTGCACATCTTCAAGTTTTCCTGATGGTGTTTAAGTTCTGAGAACAGACTGTTTCAGTCTGAGAGCGAAGACCATCCATTCATAAAGAGATCAGCTGAGAGCATCATGCAGTCTTTGACAGTGCTGGGTGACACTTGATTGTATGCAGTGGATTTTTTTGTGTTTTTAATAGCTCACGAGTCTCAACTGGAGTTAAAATGGAAAGTTTTTCTGTGTTTAAGAACTCTCAAAAAAGAGATTAGGTAAACCAAGTTTTAAGGGAAGTGTATGCAAGGAAATCTTAACAGCTTATTTTCTTGGCTATATAAATAACTGAACCTATTTAGGAACTTGTTTAGTAACAATGGATCAAACTAATAATGTCCATATGTCCCATAACCTGCAATTGATTTTGTAAAGACAAAAAGATGCATTCTTCTTTGGTGGTACTCTGCTATCCATGGGATGGAAAAAACTGCCTCTGAGGTGATAGCATCTCTTTTACAGTGGGAATACAAGATTAGGCTGTCTTTCCTTTCCTGGACTATATATCCATCACAACGCAACCCGCTCTGCAGTTTTGCATTTTGACCTTTCTCTTTGACTCTTCAATATGCTCATGTTTTTCTTTCAGCTGTAACTTCTTCTAGCTGTACTCCTGTCCCTACCATTACTCCTACAGTCTGAAATGCTTTAAAAAAAAAATGCAGTTTACATTATTGCTAGTTAAAACAATAATAATAATAATCCAGTCCTCCTTTACAGACATCATTACTGTTCATGTATCAGATTTATGTGAAAATTTTAAAAATGTGTTTATAACTGAGTAATAAGTTACTTTGGAAGAGATTGTGCAAGGGGTTGAAAGTACATTATGCAGCAAAAGTTGGTTGTCTTCTTACATAGGAATGTGTAAATATCAGTGGAAAATCGCAGTACTTTGAGTTAGGAGAGACACAAATGAAAATTAATTTTAAGGGGGAAGTCTGTTTAATATTCTTTTATTCTCATCTGAATTTTTTTTTTGCTTAGAAAACTCATCATGTTTCCCCTCACCCTGGTCAAATCCTTATCACGTCATTCAAAACTCCTCTGTTTACCCTTTGAAAATGTAATTCTTTATATGCGGCCAACGTAATATCTTCTACCTTTGCCACCTGACATCTTAGAAATAGGATTCATCTGTGAATGTTTATTAGTTCAGTCTTCTATTCTAAAAGAGTAAATATTTGGCTTCACAGTTGTGAAGCTAGTATAAATTTTGCAGTAAAACTTGTCTTAATTAAAATCATCAAAATATGTGTCAATTTGTACATGTACAAGAGGGTGGGTTTAAGTTAGCTAATTATGAAGGGCTTCAGTGTCTCTCTATTTCTTTCTGCAGAATGTCTTTCAAACATTGGATTTTGCAGCAGGAACAACACCACATTGTATAAAAATCATAATCAACAGAAAGTTAGGACTTATCCTAAAACTTCCTGTAATTACATTTTCTAAAAGAAATGTGGGCAGATGTGGTTACGTATGTGGCACAAGTATGGTATAAATGTAGCTGATTTTTAAATACCTATTTGTTTTTATGCCTGCAGTCATCTCAAAGCACAGACAAAAAACATCTCGAGGTCACACTAAATGGAGTGGTGATACAATCAGTTAGCTTGGCACGTAACTTTTATATTTGCTGTAGTAATGGTTTGAAGATGTAAAATAAGAGATCATTTTAAAAACTTTTGCTGGAAGGATGAAATAAACCTACGGAGAAAAGTATGTGGATTACTTTCATCCATGACAGTTCTGTGTTTGATATTATGATTAAGTTTTATAATTAGCTTGGAAATCTTTATATGTATGTATATAATAAAAGCATCTAGGCTAATTAGTTGAGGAGGGTGAAGGTTACACCACAGGACAAGATGTTCATTGGTACTAGATTCTGGGTAAATAGAAAGCTAGATTGAAAACTGCAGCACTTTAGATTTTACACAGCGCAAAGCCAGGTGCAGCTTGATTTCATAAAACAATAACCCCTGGCTGATGGAGTGTAATATGGCACATCTTCAAGAATAAATGAGACAAAATATTCCAATTACAGACTAATCTTACTACTTTCTATCCTGAGCCAAGTATTTGCCTCAATTGTTCAGCAACAAATTACCCCAGCAGCAGAGAACTGCCACAGAGGATAACAAAGTGGTGTCTGCTCAGGGAGATTAACTGTTGATCGGATTCTCATATTGAGAGTTCTTGAAGGAAAAAAAGCAAACTAATTCACAGCAGATGAGACACTGATGTCTTGTTCTTTGTCTTCAGAGGAGCCTTCTGTGCTGTGTTCGCCAGGATTTTTTTGGAAGCTGCTTTTTGAAGGTTTGTGTGTCTTCTGCACAGCACATGGTGCAGTTTAAAAAAAAAAAAAAAAAGAAAATCAAACCTACAGGAACAGTTTTATGAGGGGTGGGAAATTTTAGATGTGTTTAGAGTGACAAATAATGCATGTATTCAACACCTCTGTGAGCTTTAATTAATGATTTGCCATTAGCTCCTTATTGTACATATATCATAAGAAGGTATTCCTATTCTTTTGGATTGTTGTTTTAAGATTGAGGTTGATTTTCCCCTACGTGCCATAGAGGTGAATGAAGACGTGAAATTGAATGGTGAAGAAACAACAAAATGATGTACTAGTTTCAACCACATTGTGGGTATCAATCTCTTATTGTGTTGAAAGAGTCTTACTCAAAGACATTAATGTACGTAATGCATTTGGATTTATTCCTTTTTGCTCTGAATTTAGGCATTCCCTTTGCCATCCTTCCCCTCTCAGCTACTGTAACGATGGTCTTTGTGTGTTTCAGGCAGCAGGGATTGGATGGATATGCCATCCTTTATTTTCTTATAGCTGATTAACGCTGTTGCCCCACACAGACCCACGGCTGAGTATGAAATACTTTAAAGACTGGTATCGCAGCAATGATCAGTGGGTTTGTAAATATTTTCTACAACTTAAAAAAAAAAAAAAAAAAAAAGCCTTATTACTATGCTGGAAATGGTCACTTGATGTGATACATATTTTTGAGGCTGTGAAGATTAGCCTTATTTTCAAATAAACAAAAGAGCTATGTGAAGATGGCTTAATGAATTCAGCCAAAATTTTCAGTGAATGGTTTAGCAGCCATTATTTAAGGAAATGCAGGCTTTAACCTAGCTTGATATCTTAGTATAACACTTAACCTATGCCTTCTCTATTATTAAACACTCAAATCTAGGTTAACTGTGCTGCTTAGTGAGCACAAGCTGCTGAAGAGAGTTCATTTCCTTGCTCGTTTGGAAATATTCTCTTGAGGGAGAATAAGCAGTATTTAAAACAAAACTCAGAAACCTTACATGACCCTGAGTTACTCCTGGGACAGCCTGGATAGTGACTACAGTCACCAGCAGCACGCACTACACTCTTTCTGTGTGAGAGAGGTAGAGAGGAAGAAGCACAGAAAAGATGCCAATCCAAAGGTGCTGACTGAAATAAAATCCTTAGGAGAGCTACTATAACTAGTACAATACAAATACTTGATGAAATATAATACAATTACTTGATCTGTCTGTATTGTAATTTTGCCAAGTGCTGGACCTCCTCACAGGGTAGCACAAGGGACTGAATTGCCTTCAGCTGGAAAAAGTGATGAAAAACTCTTCAGAAGAGTTAACTAAACAGTGACTTTGCTGTTGTTTTCCCCGAGCACTATAAGTAATCAAGTGCACTCATATTATCGTTACGGTTCCAGCAGTGATGTGCAGCAACGTGTAGTGGGTCCATTTCCTCATGTGCAGATTGTCTGTAATGCTATAAACTAGATTATCACAGTGTTTGCCAGTGCTCTGCATTCTCAAAGTGCCCATCTATCCTTCAGACATCTGCAATCAGCCAACTGCTATAGGCTTGGCCAGCCAGTGCTGCTTGGCAAGTAAAAAGGCGGTCTCATTAAAGATCGTTTGATTTCACATACCTACTCAGAGAAGTGGATGACTGTTCATTTACCTAGTGAGATATTAAGAGTAATATTTCAACGGATTGTGATTTGAGTTTAGAATGACAGCGTGGTCAATTCTGTTTGTTTTTTTTTTCCAGAAGCAGGTGAAAGTGAAATTTTAGTCTTTTTGTAAGTTTAGTTGCTTCAAAACTCCATGCACTCGTTTTACAAACTGTTTTAACAACTCACATTCATGTTAATAAACATCTTTCATATTAACAATGGATGAAAAACATACAGGATTTGTTCTTTTATTTCAATAATAACTTTGGGGGAAAAATCCCGCTTTTCTTTTTCTTGCTTTCTGTCAGGAAGTTGTTTTAAATCTGATCTTTTCCCCCAGTCTCTTAGTACACGTGTACCTTTGCAGAGTGCCAGTAGTTGGTAATTTTCACTGGGAAAGTATTGTTAGGTTCAAGTAAGTCTTTGTGCATTGCATTGGAAAACAGTCCTGAATCCTGCAATCCTGATGAGAGGTGGCCAAAGCTCTATATGGGCAGACCCAGTACTAAGAAAGAAACCTGGTTAACATGGTGTTCTGTGTCACCGTGAAGAACTCTTGCCTCATGTTTTCTTCTGTATCCAGACTGCGTTCATATAATGGACATTTAGCATAGATCTTCGAATCTTTGGCCAGCTGCCACAACTGTGAATGCCAGATTCTAAACTGCAGAGATTCCCCTGACCAGAGAACTGGAAATGCTCTGCAATGCTTCTCTTTGTTTCCTAATGGCAAGGCTTCAAAGCCTATCTCTCTAGCCTGCTGTAATACTGTGGGGAAAAGGAACAGACCAGATATGCAACTCATTGCTTCTGTACCTTACCAGGCTACACAGACCTTATGTATGCTGCCTTTTTGGTGTTGTTGGTGTGTTTTATTTTCTTCCAAACATTGTTTGAAAGCACTTTTTTAATTTGCAAAGGGTATTAATGCAGTAAAGTTACATTGGGTCAGGAATGTGGCAGTCTGAATTACATATTGGAGGTCTTAAAAGTGCAGCGCTCATGTATTTATGGTAAAGAACACACCTTTCTTCTAATGGCCTGGAATGTGTGCCAGGTCTTCAGGGCATGCTACATAACATTGCCCTGAGAAGAAATGTCCTAGTTTCCAAGATGAAGAAGTTAAGACAATTAATTGTGGAAATAGATGATGAGGAAGGAGACATAAGAAATGGCAGAGAGAGATGTCACAAAAGTTGTTCTGAGCTTGCATACTAAGGCAACAGAAGTGGTGCCAAGTTAATTTGCACACGCGCATTAAGTGTATTAACTGTATTCTTATGTAACGTATCTAAATAATTAAAATGTGTTCTTTATGTAACTAAAAGAACATAGTGTCATCAGCAAAGTGTGAAGTGTAAGGAAAGGTTCAGGGGAAAAGTTTTTCCTCTTTAGCTGTACAGATGACAACTTGAGTAATGTTCTGCCTATTTCATAATTGTCTGGGCCACATTCAAGTGAGATGTGCATTGGGGAAGTCCTAACGGAATTCATGTGAGTTCTTTTGCTTCTCCGAAGCTCAGCTTGAGCTAATGTCATCGTTATTTTGGGGGCAAACTGTGTCTTCAGTATATGAGATTTACTGCACCCACTACATACAATGGCGTTCTCCTTGCAAAGAGAGAAATCAGACCCCTATTCAGATGTTTTTGAATGTTGAAAAAACTTATCTTTTGTAATGAGTGGAGGGAGGAGTTAGAAATCAATTCTGCCTAGGTTACATCTGAAAATAAGTGAGGTAGCCTCACTGCAGCAGACAAGCTTAATTGAGATGCAGGTGTGTGCAATCACATCGTTCAGGCAATTGAGTGTAGTCAATAAGCTACCAGACTTCAGCTCTCTGTGGGCCATTATAAACAAAATATGCAGCATCCATAGTAAGTTTGTTGATGTCGGGGGGTTTTTTTGTTGCTGTTTTTTGAACTTTGTTTCATGTTTGCATATAGTTGTGTAGTAATGATGTTTCATAAACAGGTAAATGTTGGAAAACATCAGGAGTTGTTAACATCCTCTTCTTAGGTTACGTTTGGGCTTCCTGTGCTAGGAGCAATTTGACAGGTGAAGGCTGCAAACCTATCTGTACCTCCTGTAGTCAAGCAGAGGCACTGTAGAACTCTTACGCTGATCGCCCCTAGATGACAAACGAACCACTCCCATTGGGAAGAGAACATGACTTCATTCTGTTTGCTACGATTAAGAATAACTTTGGTAACTAAGCAAATGCTTTTTTTGTTGCTGTTGTTAATGCTTTTTTTTTTGTGAATTTTAATTCTGGTTTTTAACATTCATTAATTGCCTTAGAAGCTCAGCGATGTTCTTAAGACATTTTCCAGTTGCAGAAACCTCTTTTATTTGCAGTTATGTAATGTGATGTTTCAAGGTGCTTTTCTCCCTTCAGTGCCAAATACGTCTTAATTTTATTTGGCACACAGTAAATATTTATTTTTGTTCTCCTAGAGATAAGGGATTTTCATGCAAGGTTTTTGAGTTGCTTTGAAACAATATTTGTCTTGATAATTGGATGCATTTATCCTGTTTTGTTGCTGCTTTTTTCTTTTAAATGGGTTGCTGGTGTTCTTCAGTGGGTTTTATCCTTTAAAGTCTTGTTTACATAAATAAAATTTCTTAGTTTAAAACATACTACATATTACATGTTTAACATGAACTGTGTAGAAAGAAAACTAAGGAATCATTCCATCAACTCCATTAAGTTCTTGCCAAAATGGATTGTGTGTTGGGGGCTATTTGTTCCTTTTTTTAAAGCTATTTCAACACCTGGTATTTATTTAGGAACTCATCAAGGACCCATGTTGCTCTCAGATTGCTGCTGTTCTCAAATCTCATTTCTGTTTCTCTTTGGATGAATGTGACAGACTGCTTTGCATGCCCAGGAAGCTTTATTTCTCGCTAGGTAGAATCACGTGTTGACATCTCTCGGGGAGTGCCATATGCCATGGCACCTGACCCAGTCCTTAACGCCTATGAGATATGTGATAGATCTGGAACAATCTTTTTAAAAGTTTCTCTCCTGTCACCTTGCTGTTTTAATTTAAGAGTTATCTTAGTAGCGTGCAGAGAGGAATAGAGTATCAGAGTGTAGATTATTTTGATGTCTTTTCAAGTAATAAATAATGCATTCCAGGCTGCAATACCAGCAGGTGTTCTTTGTTCCAGCTTAATGGTCCTGGAGATACTGTTTGTTCTGGAGTAGATTTAGGGTACTTCAGTTACTGGGCAACTAATAAAATGGCACTGAAGACTGTTTCAGGTTTAAATTCCCAGAAAGTAACTTGAAATACTGAAGTTTTGCATGTTAGGTAAAGACATATGAAAGGGGAATTGGTATTCTCAATGAAGTTGTAGAGCAACTTTGATATAATGAATAAACTTCAGACTCAATTGTTGCTCAAGATGATGAGTTATAGTCATTAATAAGCAGGATGTCTCCTTTATTATGGCTGAGTTAATTTGCTTAGATCCTTCCTGACAAACTGAAGGTTGTTGTTGACTCACTTTTCTTCAATGTCAGCACACTGATTAAAGTATTGTAATTTGTATTTCTCGTTAGTAAAGGAGGAGAGGGGTTACTGATATGATGAACAGGATTTCAGGTTTTGTATTCTGGTTTACAAAGTTGCTACATTAATTAGAAATTCACCTCTGTGGACTCTATGTCATTCTTCTCTCAAAAAGGCAGTGAACGATTATTGATTTAGTAGAAGACAGCCACTTTGTTACGTGTTCTAGTGATGCCTAAGGGCCTAGTGTGGGAGCAGGATGCCTTTGACACTGTGCTATTCAAACAGTAGGAGGTTACTCTGACCCCGAAGAGTTTCTACTCCAAATATTTTACCTCTGATATTTTGAAGTGAGGTAAACTTCTTGGTGTAGTCATAGAATTAAATGAAGGTGATCATGGAAAACTGAGTGATGTTGTGTTAGTTGTAGTTCTGCTGAAACAGCAATGCCAACTGCTGTTTTGTACATCAGGTATGGAGCTGTTTATACTTTCTTGACAAAATTAGAAGTACTGTGTTATTGTTTAGAAATGTACTTTATAAGAAATTTGTATAGGAACATTCTAATCCCTTTCACCAGCTATTTTGACTTCTACACATTCATTAATGAATAACAAGCTGTTCTTTTTTCTTTTGACAAAATAATTATTTTACCATTACATAGTTATTGTCATTATCCTAAACAATTCAGCTACCAAGAATCAGAATATTATTATGTTATACTGAGCCTCTTACCTGACAAAACTTATGAAAGTGGTACCTATTCTAAAATAGGCTGGGAACTGATGTATTTTCTAGTGAAATGAGTGCTGCACCTAGATCTTTTTGTGGGAAAAAATGAAATGCGCCATATATAGAGCTAAGAATGTAATATTTTAGTCCAATTAATGTTTTCTAATAGTCTATATTATTGAAATCTCTCAATAATATTTTACATTCTTGTTTAAAATGTTCCCTAGTGCTCATTATTCTTGGGCACTATGCTAGCCCACACCATTGCCCCTGGCTTCCAGGCCTAGATAAGGGGTTGCTGGTCACTTCCTGGGGACTTAGTTGGGCAAACCTTGACACCTTATGCAGAGACCATCTTAGCAGTACTGGGTCTTCAAAAAAGCCTGCAGACTTCTAGTAGTAATGGCAAAAATCATTGTCACAGAGCAACGTGTTTTAATTCTAATTTTAAAATCCTAGGAAGTCCTCAGCAGCTTCCTATGAGATAGTATTTCCCTTGAGCTTTTCTGTTTCCATGTGGGTTAGCAAGAAGTCTGTACATCAGGTTCCATTTTTTTGCTAGCCCTATTAGACAGATAAAACAAGGTCACTGGTCTAGTTCTTTTTTTCCATTCATTTTATTTCACTGGATTTCAAAGAAGGAAAATGAGTGGTCCCTTTATTTTCCTCTCAGCATCAAATGCTCTTAATTCTGTTTAAACTACTTTTTGGTTGTGGAACAGTGGCACAACCGCATGTGTTATACTCCGGGTGTCTATGTACATGCACAAACACTTGCAGAGTTATTATGAAATACTTTGTCAACTGATCTCAGTCTATAGTTGTACACTTAAAAGGATAAAAAATACTTCAAGGCATTCTAATGCATCCTTGTATCTGCCACATCAGAGAGTGATCATTGCAAATGGGATTATGCAGCAATATAACAAATGTCTTTTGGTTTCTACCCTCCAGGTGTAATCAAATAGGGAGAAAATAGGGAAAACATTCTCTCATGCATACATTCTTTTCCCTTATTCTTTTTCTGTGATTGCTGTTTCGCTTAGTTTTAATGCATTTTTTCTTAAGCAAAGGATGAAAAATGTGTATGCTGTCTTGAAATGATATTTTCTGTAATGGAATTCAGCATTCTCTTATGCTAGTGTTTTCTGCAGTTGCTCGGGAGGTAAACTAGATCTATGAGGTGACTCTTGTTTTGACAGCATCTAAACCTATCCATGCATTTAACATGGAACTATTCGTTGGGATATCTGAGGGAGGTACTAAAAAAGTAAATTTATATGACCAGATTTATGCTGAGATTGAACTTACTTTGGGAATGTTCCTCATTTGATTCATTATTATCTTTGCTCTTATTGGTGCAGAAGTTTAGATGCATTAGTTTGGGTAGAAAAAACAGAAAATTCTTTTTCCTTTATTTCTTTTGCAGTCATATTTCCCTACTTCCATAGATGTCTTGCTCGCAAAAGGTTTTTCCAAACTGTTTATGTCATGGAATGAAGTTCTCCTGTCAGCAGAAGTTCTGTTTTAGACTTTGGGTCTGTGCTCTATCCCGTACTCAAGGGATGTTTGTAACTGGTATAAAAAGAGCATAGCTGCCCACTCCTTAGGAGCTGAACTGAATTTCAAATCACTCTGATCACAACCTCAGCAAAATGCTAAAGCAAATCGCTGACATCCAGAGAAAATAAGATTATATGTCTGCAATGACTGTCTTGATCTGGGCTGGAGCCACAGGAAAGAAACACCGTGAAGGTGTATGCAGTGTTTTTTTCACTGCCTCTGAACAGAGAGTTTTATTTCCCAGACTGTCAGTTCATGCATTTTACACCAACAATAAATTTTAAATGAAACTTTCCTTCCACCAATGTGTGCCAGAAATGCACAGCTGCACAACCTAGTGTTGCTGCTAATACCTCTGCAGGGCATGCTGTAGACCAGTTGCTCATTTAAAGTGGAGCCTGAAGGGTAGCCTTTAAGAGAGACCAAAGCTGGGTATCTGGGGAAGAGAAGTGGAGGAACGTCTTTTCTGAATAGCCTGTCAGCAACAACTATGAGTGATCTTAGGTGAACCTCTCTTCTTGACTGGTGAGGAGAGGAGGAAGAGCAGATATCTCAAGTGCTGAAAAAATTTAAATTTTTGTTGAATGTTTTAAGATTCACTATTACCTTCTATTCTTCTGCCGTTTTAAGTGAAGACGGTGCGATAATTATGCACCTGTTGCCTTCCAGTGTTTCTGATTTTTATCAGTTGCTGTGCTAAAGCGTGAAAATTCCTGTGACAAAGTTACTGTTTTGCTAATGGTTCATGCCCTAGTGGATACCCTCCATTGCCCTAAAATATGCAATCATTTAATTGTCATTGCAATCCTATTATATTGCCATTATGGAATGTCTGGTGGGGAAAGCTATGAACATGTTATTAGTGCTGAAAGGGACAATTTACTGAATCTCACTAAATGCCATTGCTTCTCAAAAATGAATCAAAATTAGTTTATTATGCATGTCTTACTTTAATATTCTGCTCAGATAATGATTGTGCACCATTGATCATCTGCTGAGTTGAGTTTTTTTTTGCACAATTTCTAGTTTGCTGCAACACTAGGAATGTTATAATCTTCTTGCACCCCATCCCAGCCCCTTTTATTTTTTTAAGCTTTTGTTGAACTGGAGTTGTAAGTATGGGTTTTGAACTGCTCAGAGCTCTCAATGCGAAAGGTGTCACGTCATAAATTCAATACAAAGAAATCCTCTCTCAGCTTCCTCTTGGCAGTCGTTGCCACCTATTGCTTTTATTTGGGCACCTACTTCCTTATTTCCTGCTGTGTCATAAGCTCTTTAGAGCACTGAATACATCTCAGTGAGTATCCAAAAGAATGTTGTACTATGCTGTGTAAGTCCTCACTTGAGATCTCCAATTACTACCAAAGTACAAGTAATGAATTGCCACGTGTGACTCTTGCTCTCAGTGAGGGTTGATTGCGTTTGAAGCACGTGCAGTCCTTCTTCCTGTGGGAGAACGTGCTTATCAAATGAGCTTAAAATTATAGGTTATTCCCAGAGATGGTTTTGGGGATCACTGAAGTTGAACTTCTTTATTGATTCTAGAAATTGCATTTCTTTCCATGGATGGCAAGTTGCAAGTAAGACTGAATGTATTCCCTCATCTTTGAAATTACCATGCAAAGAGCTATGGGAAATCCAAAAGGAAACATCTTTGTGGAACACTGTGGAGAACAACATGGCCTTCTCTGGTGTATTATAAATACTGGAGAACAAGCTATTTCAACCATGATGAAAGAAATCATCCTAGAGGTCCTTTAATATCTTTATAGTTCAATGTCTTTGTAAGTGCATGTAAGACAACTAAAGAGTATTAGTGCAAATTATGATTAATAATTTGAGCTGGTCTAGACATTAAAAACCTCAAAGTGTAATAATTGAGAAAGGTATCGGTATTTAAATGCAGATGTATGTTTATGCTGCAAATGCATCTCCAAGCGAAGCAAGAATAATTTATTGTGTAATTTTTCTTAATGCATGTGGTGTGTTTATCTATTTCATAGGGATTCTGCAAATATTTTTTTTTAAATCCTCATTTTGTTCATGGTAATTTTGAATTTGTAGTTGTAGGCCAGCTGACACAACACAAATAGAATTATTGCTATACAGCTTAGTTTGGAAAAGGGCCTTTGAAAAGCAGTTTCAAATTGGCTTCTGGCAATTCTCTTGTACATAAACTCATTTTAACTGCATAAAAACTACTATATTGCACCAAGAAACTGCAGAGAATGTACATTTAGATGTTATGAATAACTGCAGTTAAGTAGAATGAAACTGAAATAAATCTGAATTTTATTTGCGTTTTACCTTCATTTTAATGCCACTCAAGCTGCTGCTACCTTTTTTTTGTCAGAATAGAGTAGCTGTTAGGGATAAGAGTGTGTGTATGTGTTTATCTGTGAAGTGCTGAAGTATTGTTTTCCTACGTGTAACATAGTTCATAACCACAGAGACTACGCAGTGAAACTTTGACTGCCGGACGTTATTTTAAAGCTGTTTGTTCCTGTCATGGAAACACCCTATGACTAATACAAGATAGAGCACAGGAACCTGAATGACAACTTCAAAACCAAGAATTTCTGTGAGTAGTAAGCGATACTTATTGCTTTGCAATCAAGATGCTGTTAAAAGATAATGGCGATAGTGATGCATGCAAGGATTTGCTTTGCAGATACTAATTTGTTCTTCATATCACACTTGTGTACCATAACTCTTGATCTTGTGCAGTGAATTTTCCACCTGCTGAAACTGCGTGGATGACCGTAATCCCTCTGGTCTGCGTCAGCACCTGAACTGGAGGTGCATAAGTAACTATAGGCAACAGTTTCAAAAAACACTTTAGATTTAGACAGCTTTGTATCATTTCTAAATATAATTTGCCTGTTTAGGAATCTCCATCCACAGAAAGCTAATGTTTTCGTCTGCCAAGTCGGTCAGCAGCTTCTGAGAACCTTACCATCAAAACTGTGCATTACTGAAGCTTTTCTTGATTTATCAGGCTAATGACTTTTCTTGTTTTCCCTACTGTTCTTGTTCTGTATTGCCAACTAATTCATACCTAAGTTATTTTAAAAGTTTATCTTCTGTCAGCTTTCAAATCTTGTAATGTATCAGCATGCACAATTGCCATTTAAAGTGTACTTAAAAATGCTAAAAAAGAAGAAACATGGATCTGTAAACTGCCTGGCTTCTGCTAGAACCTAATGAATAATCCCTCTGTCCTGAGCACAGAAACATACTGATAAAAGACCCACATGCCAAACACAAAATCTTAGCAAAACTGCCTTGCAACTGAATAGTTCAATTGATCGTGCTGCTCTTCCACAACTTGAATTCCAACTGAGGAAGCGTGACACAGCTCAGGCTATTCCTCCCTTGTGCAGTGCTGGTTGAGATGCCGGTGCTTTGCTAATCCCCATCTGTTGCTTAGATTAGTCTGCAGAGGCTGCATATTACTCCCCCAGGTTGGAGAGGATCAACTCTGTGTTGCCCCAGCCTGTGCAAGAATGGCCTCTACTTTAATAAAATATGTTTTTAAAAGCACTAAAAATCAAATCAAGAGGGCTATTTGTTGTTTGTTTGTTTCTTTTCAAGTGAAGCTGCTGAATATGCTACGAGGCCAAGATTTTGCAGCTGTGAACTGGATTTGGTCTTGCTGTCTTTGCTTGAAGAGTCGGAGTGCTGTTTGCAGTGGTCAGGAAGCAGACACAACAATCTGTGCACTATTTCCTGGACTCTGCTTCCTTTGAGTTCTAGAACTTCTGGGCACTTTGCCTGGAATCTAGGAAAACCTGGGAACCCTGCAAGGAACTTAAGGGTGTCTGTTTCTATGTAGGGCTAAGAAGATACAGAGTAGCTCTAGCAGCTTCTAAAAACCTCCCAGCTGTCCTTGATCAGAGTGCTTGCAGCCTTTGTCCTACATGCCTGATCTGACAAGGGAGAGTCAAACATCCCTACTGCTCAGAGCTGTTGCTCGGGATCTGGCTGAGCATTGGTCTTGTGGGATCTGCTCTGTGATCATCTTTGCGTTAAGTTCCCTGCCTCTCTGCTCCTCTTTTTTTCCTTCACTTATTAAACTATCTTTAGCTAAACTGATGAATTTTCCTGTTTTTGCTCTTCCTGTTTTCTCCCCTGTCCCATGGGGGAGGAGTGATCAAGCAGCTGTGTGTTGCTAAGCAGCTGCTTGTTGTCAGTCCACCCAGCTTCCCCAGTACAAGCAAGATAAGGACTTACTGGAGTACAGCACAAGGCTAGCAAGATTGCTGAGAGATCGGAGAATATTTCATTATGAGGAAAGGCTGACAAAACTGGGGCTGTTTGGCCTGGAGAAGGCCTCAGGAGCATCTTATCAATACATGTAAATACCTGAAGGAAGGAAATCAAGACCCAGGCTCTGTTCAGTGGTGCCTAGCGAAAGAAGAAAAGACAGTGGGCACAAACTGGGAAACAGAAGGATGTATCTGATCATTAGAAAGTCTTCCTGGTGAGGATGATGGAGAACTGGTACGGGCTGCTCTGAGGCTGTGGGGTCTCCTACTTGGAGCTCTCCCAAAGCCATCTGGATGTGGGGCTGGGCCCTGCTCTGGGTGGCTCTGCTGGGGCAGCGCAGGTGCGATGGGCCTCTGAGAGGAACTGTTATGGACTGACCACCGCCTCCCATTCCCCATCTCTCCTCTCAAGACCCCCTGCAATTGCTGCTGAGCTAGTGGTTGTCAGGACAGGTTTACCTGTTGGTAGATGGTATAAGTATGGATGTGAGGTACAGAAAATTAAGTTTTTCCCTCATCAGTGTTTGTTTAAACACAGCAGAAAAAAGTAAAATATCAACAATTTGTGTACCCTTATGCCTGCTATGGAAAGTAAGGTATAATTGTATTTGTGCTCTATTTTCTTCTCTGCTTTAGAAAAACAAATATCTACTTATTGGTATGTCTGAGCATGGTTGGTGAAGCCAAATATGTTTTCTTTGTACCATCTAGTATAAAAGCAGAGTCAATAGTGAAACTTGCCTCATTTAGATGCCACAATATTTTGCCACCAGCAACTTTTCATATTATTCTTTCTCATACTACTTAGTGTTCAACAGTGAGTCATGCAAACTTCTCTGATGATGCTCCATTAACAAGAGTTTCGGCTTTCTCTTAGCAATAAGACGTGGCCCTTGCTGGTAGCAGGCCTCAGGCTTAGTAGGGCCTTTGCAAGGCCTTGGGCCTTGTCAGGCTGGCTTTGTGCACACTCACCTTTCTCTGTTGGGAGCTTTGTTTTTACTTGGTTTTGCTGCAGTCCTGACCCTTCCAGTGGCAAGATGGCTCTTCCTAACTTGTTTCATGTCTCATCATTGTCTTATGGTATAACTCTGTGGGGTTTTATGTAGACAGTATAAACAAGGAGTTATTGTGTGTCACCTGAAAGTATTCTGACTGATGTAATGGTGCAGCACAGAGGAATATTGACCATTTTTTCCTTAGGTTTTAACTTCTTTTATCTTGTCAATCCCCTTTTTTCTTCTTCAGTGAGTTTAACCTGGGAAAATTTTAATTAGTGTCTTAAGTACTGAACATAATGTAATGTACACCTGTCCTGATAATACCTTTTGAAGGGTTGTAACTGTAGACATCAAAGCATTGTATCAGGGAAAACCATCTATAACTAACTTAATATGATCACGATTAAAATGTGCTTTTTTTCTGAATGAAATCATGTCATAACTGGAGTTCTGCATGGTGAGCAGAAATCCATCGATCCTAAATTGAAGATTAGTAATATGGTAGGCTTTTATGTTCACTATGGCAACTAAAGCATTAGATTGCAATCCAAGTTTAACATCAGTGAACACTTTTATGAATTCACTCTTTTAACACCTGACACTCTTAAGAGGTAAATGCATTAACATTACTTTTGCTTTATAAATAAGCTTGAAACACTGTTCTCACTTTAATGTGAACACTTTCAATAAAGAGAAAATGCTGCAGCTTTCACTGCAATAATCCATTTCCTGTGTGGATAAACTCAGGCTAAAGGCAAGGTAGTTTGTCTCTATCTAATATTGTAACTAAGTTACCTTCTGCCTTATAAACCTGAGAACTTTCCTGTCAGATCACAAGCAACGCTGAGGGCAGGTTTCTTTTCTTTTCTCCCTTGCAGCTGCTTCTGTTTCTTTTCCAAATTTCTCTTATTTATTGTGCAAAGCCTCACTGTGCTTGCTTTGGCAAAAATCTCTATCACCTCCTTGCTTCTTTAAAGAACCATGAATAGAAGTCATCTTGTTCAGTATTGTTTGCTCAGGTAGTGCCATGTAGTCTTGACAACAAGAAAAAGTTGGGGAGTCAAACGCAGCTGATTTTGGAACCTATCCATCTCCTGAGACAAGTAGGGGAGTGAGGGAAAGGTAACATTAAATCTGTTGTAAGATAAACATTCCCATACAAAGAATAGCAACCAACTGGGGGGAAAATAACTAAATCCCACAACGTATGGTTTGATTTCCATGTTCTCTTGATCGAGGGATCAAATTCATATTTTTCTTGTGCTGGAAAGGACGAAGAGACCAATAACATTAATTTTTCCACTCCCCATCCTGTTTTCTGCTTTCCTCCATGGATTCTAAGGTTTATATTTATCTTGGAAAAGCTGCAGTTTACCGGTACAGCCATTTAGCTTTTATAGTTATAAAATTTAGGGGAGAGTGATATCCTTTCCATACAACTTCCAGAGTGCTTTCTAAAACCTTTATTGCTGTAATGTTTCAAATTCAATAAGAATCCTTGACCTTTGCTTGCTCCGTTATTTTAGAGATGTTGCATCATTTTGATTCCCCTGTACTACTGCACCATCAAAACAAAATATCTTTCCTTATGGAAATGGTATAGCTACATCAGATAAACAAGAGTACATCTTTTCAATTGTCACAGTAAATGCACAGGGGAAGACAGAGAATCTGACTGTACTTGTACAGTAGAAGTAATTACTACAGCATTGCAGAATAGGCATAATTTGAACGGACAGAAGAAATCCAGAATGGAAATTAAATATATTCTTAATGTATAGAAATTACTTATATAAAAACTTCTTAGTCAATATTAAGAGGAAAAAATACAGAAACATTTATTTGGAAACTTGAAAGGAAAATTTTCTTATGCTTCAGATTTTCCAGCTATTTCTGCTCTTCCAAATTTGAGACTCCGATTAACAATTCAGAAACTCTTGATCTGATTGGCAGAAAGGATTCTTGTTCAACCTTTTCTGTTTGTTAATGCTGATGTTCTCTCATTAAAGTATCTTCAGTATATGTAATCCGTAGATATACCTATACGTTTGCTCACAGAATTTGTGGAATGCGATAAGCCTCTTACTCTTATAAACTGGGATTAGACATAACACATACGGAAGCATTCATGACTTGCAAAGGCACAGTGATACTACATCTGTGTAAAATTTAACTACTTTCAAAATACATGGGTGAGAATGATTGTGAGGAGTTGCTATGTATAGAAGTTAGTGACATTGTATGTTCTCACACATGATGATACACTTAAAAATGTCAGAAGTGCCCAGCAGACCACATTAACACTTGCCGTTTATAAATTTAGTAAAGGAAGTATGTTACATTTCCAGTTGCCTCTCGTGCATGAAGAGATGTTATTTCATAGTAATAGATTTGCAGGTCTGAGGAAAACATTCCAAATCACACATAAAGGGCACTGTAAATCCAATTAACATACAAAAGTCCCAGCAGTGGATTTCCTTGAAGAAAATTAAGAAAAATGTGGGGAGTTTAGTTTTACGCTGATCAACAGCTCTGTGTTCATTAACAGATGCATCCGTTCTAATTTGTGATCTTGTTTGTCCTATGTCAACAGCTTTTAGCAGCGCCTCTCCACATTGTTTACTTTAAAACATAGTTTCCTCAGTGAAAAAGACAACTGGGACTAAACTCAACCCATAGTTATACTCGATCTTACATGCACTTCTACCTGTTTGGATTTGATTGGTTAATGTCAACAGTGGGTGAGGTTTTGTGTCTAAGTCTTTTCACATCTGACTATAACTGGTTAGCATTTTCAGGGCATCGCTATAAATTTTGTGGCATCTTAAAAGGGTTCAAGCATCAACCTTTTTTCTTTACGCTGTATTATCAAAGTAATCTTTTCTTCCGCATTTTGTGATGTGATCATAAACATGACTGCTGTGATTTATACAGGCAAATTTAGCAGATTCTCCCTATTTGCTTGAATTGAAGGATGTAGATATACAGAATGAAATTTGTCTGTCCCAGTGAAAAAGTTATCTGAAAAATGACATAAAACACAGTGTGTTAGAGGATGTGGTATAGATAAGGTTTACTGTTGAAAATGGTTGATTCACTGTTTAAGCTGTTTTCTCACATGTAATTTAATACACTTTTTTTCTTTTTTGTGGTTGACTATTTCTGTAATTTTAGTAACATGCTTTAAAACAAAAGAAGCTTACATGATGCCAGAAAATACTTTCCATTTGATTCAGCATTTTTTCTCTTTTATGGTACAATTTTTTTTTCCATTCATTATGTGTTGGGTGTTTGGTTTTGGTTTTTTTTTATTGCCATCAGCTGCTACTTTATAAGATTTTAGAGCATTCTGGTATGCCTTCTAACTTTGTATGATGAGCTGAATTGTGTGCTTACAATGCCCACGCTGAGTTGAGAGATTTGCCTTCATTGAATCACAGAATGGCTTAAGTTGGAAGAACCTTGAAGATCATCCAGCTCCAACCCCCTGCCATGGGCCTTTTTGTCTTAAACTCTTCTTCAGTTAAATCTGAAGCTTAAGTCCTGTAAAATCAAGCCCAACTGTTGTTGTGGGGCCCACGGTTTCCCCCCAAAATTGGAAGTATAATTTGCCTAACTATCTATTGTATTTGCCATCTTCTCATTCTTTTGCTGGGTTCATCTGTAACAAGTCAGGGTGTATTTATTATAGAAAATTAGAGATATGTAGGAGCAGAAATCCTATTCCCTGTACCTCAAAAGAGGAATGTTTTAAAATTATTTTTAGGAAGTTTAGCATTATTTTTGTTAAACTCTCAACAATGTCTTTGGCTAAGCACAATTGAGAGGCATAGGTATTACTTCACTGTGGAAGAGAGAGATCTAAAAAGCCCTTTGGCTTTCTGAGGGCTTGCAAGTTTGCAGAAGTTAATATAAACCTTATTCAGGCAGCTTCTCGTTTGGTGCTGTACTAGAAGAACAACAGATACAGTTTTCCACATTGTCCTTGTGTGCTTTCACATAAAGCATCTTCTAAAACGGCTTGTGGACATTCAGAGGTGGATCTTACAGAATGAAAAACAGTAGGAAAGAAAAAGTAAGTTTAGAACAGAAAACGGTTGTATAGTTAGCTGAAATATCTCACTTTTCCTACTTGATATTAGTTACCTTAAAAAAGTTGAAAATCAAGTGAGAAAGTCTGGTAGCAGCTGTGCACATAATGTAGTGGTTCAGTCAGCTCTGCAGCTATCAAAATAGTTCTGTGTGTATTTGGTTAAAAATTTTGATTTGTCTTCATTACAGACATCTACTATAACGCTCCTTGTTCTTTCCTGCTGCCCTGACAAGGGACGGGACGGGAGCCTCTGAGCATGGCTGCGTTGTGTGTGTGTCTTTGTGGACTTTTTCAGTTCATGATGAAAAGACAGGCTTTTACCGAAGTAGTGTGAGTGAGAAGCTGAGCTATTTCCTCAAAGCACAGCCTCTGTTTAATGGCATTTTCACTACCACACTGTTATTGAAATTTGTGTGGGTGATGTCAGTTTGATAGGCTCAGCACTTTTAGGGGACATTGACAGAAACTAAATTGGAAAAATGCAACAAATGTTAGGTTTTAGCAGAGTATTGACTTAATATAGATTGAACAGAGGAGAAAAATATTGTGTGGTGTGCAACTTGAACTTCACATTGTCTCATTAAAGACTCTGCAATGGATAACACTGTCTGTCTGTTTTGCCCTCAGCTGTAGACCTAGTAGATCATTCGTATAAGGAGTAATAATATATCACTCCATGGCCCTTTGCTAGAAGAGCCACAAGGCATTTTAAAATCTGTTTTCTTTACTTACAAAAATCTACACTCTGTTTCTTTCTGCATAACTGTTTTTTGGGATTTTTTTTTGGTCCCTCCCTAATTTCTTTTCCCTGGCACCAAATCTATTTCTTGTTCATTTGTTTGATCCAAATGTCTTTCTTTTATACAGCAGTTAATCGTATATCCCTTTAAACCCCAAAGTCCCCAAACCTGTGTATGTAATCAAATACATTTGCCTTTATTCCTCTTTTAATGGTGTACCTAAGAAAAATGTATCGGAAGGAATACTAGCTTATATAAATGGGAAAAATTTTCCAGCTGTCCTACTGGGTTCAATTGATTAATTGAAGAAATGAAAACTGGATCAATCAACGTAGATTTTCACAAGAAAAAGCACTAAGTCTAACAACATATGCACGTTAATTTATTTTCGTGGTTTGATGTTATTAATTGCGAGTATCCATTTTAGAAATATACAGGCTGTGGATTGAGAGAGCAGCTTCTTCGTGCTTTTGTCACCGATGTGAATCCAGTGTAACTTAATCTGACGTTAGCCAAAACGCTTACTAACCAAATAAGAACAATCGTTGGCTTGCCAGATTGGGGGATGGCCCTTTTGTGGCCCATTGAACAGGTTGTGCTTTGTCAAAACGCAAATCACCGTGTGATGGTGGTGGAACTAGCTGTAAATTGCTCAGCTGGCAGGAAACTAACGTGTCCTAATGAGGATTTCCAAGAGTTTAAGGTGCTCCTTCTGACGACCGTTTTGAAGGTTGTAATACTCAGCCTCTTTCCCGGAGATTCACGTGGTTATGTTGGTTGATTCGCCTCTCCTGCAGAGCTGCGATCTCTGGAGAGTCAGAAGTGAGCTTACTTTTTTCTCCGCTATACAATAGCAAAGAGGTCTTTTTTTTTTTTTTTTTCTAATGCTTTGTTTTGAGCTGTTTTCTGCAATACGTTTTGCTGTAATACCTGACTCCTCCTCAGCCTCTGCCTTTATGTTCATTACGTATGTGTGATTTCAGTGTGCTCCTGACTTCCACCACAGCAGCAGGCTGGTTCTGGAGTTAAAAACATCCGTTATGGTGCTGGCTTCCTGCTCCTTTGCTAAGGCAATTTAATTTTCCTAATTTTCCTTATTTCTGAGACAATATGCTGGAAACTGAAATCTGTTCCTTTAAGAGCACTGACTGTGAAATGGGGTGGATCTTGGGGCACAGTTATTTTCTCAGGTCGCTCCCAGGGCCTGCAAACATGCCAGCAGTTAAGTACACAAAGTTCAGTCTGCATTCTTAGACTCGTGTAAGAGCTGTACTTCAGAGCTATATTTAAATCAAGTGCAGGTCAACAAAAATGTTTTTGCTTATTAAATCTTGCTTCAATCTCTTCGGAGTTGTTGTTACTGAAGTACTGGCTCTTCATAAGCTGCTCGCCTCACATCTCATGTTCAGTGTATGGGTGTACGTACCACACCTCATTTAAAATATTCTATGTTGATATTGTTACAAGTGCAGGAAAGCTCATATAAGCTTTGCCGAAGTGGGAAGAGCTTTCAGGATGTGATCAGTGTTACTGGACAGTAATAATCCACGGTGTCTATGTTCACTAGCACATCAAACCAGTGGAAAGACAAACAGTAGAAAGAGCCTGAGCTATTCTCATGTGGCTGCAATGAGCTCTTCCTACCAGATGTTTGGTATGGAAGTAAGAAAACATTTGTATTTTGATGTGAAGTAAAAGTAGCCAGGCTAAGGTTGCAGGGCCTGTGGCATATTCTATTGTCAGCTATGAAAATCCTCCCAGCTTGCCCAAACAATTGGTTAATATAATCTCATTGTTACTTCAGAGAAGTAGATTAAAAATATATGGTGAATGTCAACCATGCAAACACTTCTGGTATTGAGTACCTGTCGTACCTTTGTGGAGCACATCCCACAAAGGCCCCTGATTGTGACTGGGTAATCCTGATACCAAGCACTTCCTTTTTTTTCCTAAAAAAAAAATTCTTTAAAACTCATTGTTTATGTTCAGCTTGTGCCAAAAGCTTATTTTAAAGTTCACAATATGAGTTTGTGTACTAGCCTCTGAAATATTGAGTTTTGCACAACAAGTGTGGGAAAAGCTGTTTGCTTTCAGAAAGAGTATAGTTTTGACCCTTTGTGGCCAAAATGCAATATGAACATTAAATTCCACAAAACCCAAAGTAAAGAGTATTATTAATATTTCTCCAGTTTATATTCTTTCTGTGATTGCAACACAAGGCTGGATGTGATTATTCTGTCTTGAAACAAACACGGTAATAAGTCTATGTGATCTGCCAAGGAAAGATGTAATAACATCCAGACAGTTCTTTGTACTGTCAAATGAAAATAAGCTACTTTGACTAGTGTTGAGGATATACAGCATGTGACATAGCTAATTTTTGCTTTTGAAGGATCATGTTGGATTCGTGTATCTGATGATATAACTCCAAGTATATCCCACCAAATACTGACATTGCAACTCGGCGTGATCTTTGAAGACTTTCAGAACCGTAAAATCTTTTTCGTGGTTCAGTTCCAGCCTTTCCCATTTCGAGTCAAAGCCAATTTCTTAGCTTTTGACTAATTGCAGTTGTTTCTAAGGGGAAAAAAAAAAAAAAAACCATTAGACTTTCCACATTTTTAGTAATCCAAATATTTTGTGAGTTCGTTCTACATTTTGCTTTTCTCCCGCTGCAACAGCCATTGACTGTGATTTCAGTCTTCTGACACTAACCTTCAATCTAAAATCCTATCAGTAACAGCAATACTCATAATCTGCTGCCAAGTACTCCCCAAGTTCTGGGGAAATAGCCTGTTTGTGACACTGCAGAGCAAGCTTTCCTGTTGGTGCTGAAGCCTTCAATTTCTGATCGTGTTGCCATTTGAGGGCTTCAAGAAAGCATCATTGCCTTGATGCTGTATGTCTGCCCATGGCATCTAAATGGAACGCATTCAGTGGTCATTGGAAGCCAGTGCTCTTGGATTTGGAAAATAAAGATAGAACGTTGCTGTCTCGTGTTTTCTGTATCATGATGCTTTATTAGGGTTCAGTTTTTTCTAGATGCAGTAAGGCAATCAAAAATGATGTGTTCATTGTATCTGTGTTCCATGATTTTCAAGCTAATTTCATATTGATCAAGCTTTCTTTTGGGGATTAGAAATATAGTAATTTAAGATGTTTCAAGCTCTGCTATGAAGCACAGTTCAATAGTTTACTTCAGAGTCTGCTGTATCCTTTCTCTCTGTACATGCAGGCTTCTGCAACTCCCTTGTGAAGGCACCACTCAACATCCAGCAAGCTAGTTCAGTACTCTGGTGTAGCTAGGAGCAGACTGCCTCACTGGACTTGTTTCCAGATGAGCTGGGGAGCTGAAGCTGATTGCCTGCTCTTTATTTATTTATTTTTACCACAAACTAAGAAATCAAACCAAATCAAACAAAGAAAAAGAGCATAAGCTCAGCTGTTCTGTATATTTCATGTTTAGAGAGACAGTAGATACCAGCTTAATAAACACAGGCCTTTGGGCTGATCCAAGTCCTGTAGCTCTAAAATATATTGCACTATTGTCTTGACTTACCCAGTATATCCAAACCTTGGCTTGAATAATGCACTTGCAAAACAGATTAATTGCTTCATTTAAATGTCTGTTATTTCTCTGCGTGCTGTTTTGGGACAGCAGGTACTGCACGTGAGCATTCCACCTGTGCTCTGCTATTATTGATTACCAAGTGCTTTTTCTCATGTGTCAACTGTGTGAGCCAGTATACACTGTGATCCTGCCTATTTCTTTGTCTTCTTTCACAAATTTAATATTGCTCCTACAGTATTTTCCTGCAGACTGATTTTCCAGCAACTTCTGATTTTTATAGGCTAAAAAACATCTTGAGGAAAGAGCCTGTTCATTGGTAAAGTTTTTTTCTCAAGAGCTATTTCTATCTTACAATTCCATCTCCCATTTTTGTGGTTGCTTTTTCAAAAAGAATAGCAAACCTACTATATACGGGAGCCAATATGCCTATCTTTCTCATAACTCTTTGCTGCTGTTTCCTTAGGAATTTCCTGGTGATACATATGTCGCGTATGAACAAGATGCCCTTTCTGTATTTCTTTTTATTCCATTTTTTCCCAGAGGCTTCGTGTTCCTAAAACTTTAATGTAGAAACATTTTTTGTTGTTTCAAATCTGTCTTATTCTCAGATGATCCATAACTCTGTTTTATTCAATCATTAAATTATAAGGTGCCACCTTTCTATTTCTGTCATTTCCTCCCTCATCCACAATTGCACAACCTAAAAGCGAACCTCAATTTTTAAGACTTCTAAAAATATTCTTTCCTGGGAAAAGCTGCAGCTTCTGTTTGACATGAACTGCTGCTGTTATTCATTTGCTCCATTTCTAAGCAATTGCAGGAGCAGAACCCATTTTGACTGTGCACTGTCTGGAGGATGCACAATGCAGATAGAGCAGTCACCGCATGTGCAAGCGTCTGACAAATCTCAACGTATGGGTGCATGAGGATTGATTTTTGACTGGATATTTAGAGGGGAAATAAATGAAACTTTTGCAATGCCATTGCTATCTTTGTGACTTTGCTTAAATCAGGTTAAAGGCATTCAAAGAGAAAGTAGACATTTTTATCCCCAGTAGACTTTTCTAAAGCACGTTATCAATAAATAAATAATGGTTTTTTGCAATAAACCTTCTTGAAAACAGTCCCCAGCTATAAGAATATCAATCTTCAAAATACCATGCTGGAATATTCTGGGGAAAATTATGAGATTTCAATGGGATGTGTGAATTTAGGTCTATGCTGTAGTATCAGTAGTCTTGTAACTTCTGTAGCTGACTAACGTGAATGATGCAATTCAGTTAAACCTGGCAATGAATACAAGGCAATCTGAGTTGTTGATTTGTCTCAGCACCTCTACCCCTGGGAAGGCTCAGGATGAGACAGAGACAGCATCCCAAGTTAAAACACAGGTTGTGCTGTTCTTGCTGCTATTTTAAGTTAGGTTAGTTGACGTATTCTAAGGAAAATACTGTATTTTTCATGGTACAGCTAGCATCCAATGCTGTCAGACAGTTCTAAACTATTGCAAAAATATTTTGGAAATTTTGAAGTAAGTATACAGAAATGAATCTGAACTCAGCAAAATTCAATGAATAAGGCTATGTATTACTGACAACTTTATCTCTACTGAGTATCATGGTTGGTGACAGGGCAGACTGCAATACGTTGTTTTCAGTTAATCTGTAGGTCTTTAATTTGTCTTTCAGTTTTGAAGTTATACAACCATTGTCTCTTGACAGTTAAGAAAAAAACAAAGGTTGTTTAATGGTGATGAGCATGACAACCAACGGCTCAGACTATGAAGGCGAGGTCATATCAAACAGTAATGCAGATGCCTGTGCATCAATTACACTAGTCCTTTGTACACATAGCCTGGAGGTTTAAAAATGATAGATTAAAAATGATAGTTATTTGTGATACTGTATTTTGAAAACCTTTCTGTATTTAGTGAGCTTTAGACAGTATAAAAGTATTCAATACTTTTATACAGAATATCAGTAGATATTCTGTTTCTACTCAACCAGGGATGTTTGCAGAATTGTTGAATGAATCTTTGCTCATTTACAGCCACAGAACAGCTGTTGCAAATCTTTTTTTTTTATTTCTGCTGATGATGACTCTCTTTAGTTTTGCTGCTATCTACTTAACAAAAATCTAGTAAGGGATAATGGATGCATGAAATTTGAAGAGCTGCTTTACTTATCTGTTCCTCACTGGTGCTTGCAGAAGGTCTAGGGACCATGCTTTTGTGATAAACATTGCTATAGATGATGCCTTGACTTCTCAATCTGCTCACTTGTCAACTAGGAGTAGGCAGTTTTAGTGTTTCCCTGACCACAAGCAAGCCTGACAGCACGAATTGTATGGGAACAAGTCAACAGAATTGGTGAGCAGAGGCTCTGCAGGAGCAGGCACAGGCTGCTGATGGAGAGCAAAGCAGCCCTGCTGGGGCAGAAGGGAAGGAGGAGGGAAATCTGAAATTCAGACAAGGCCTCTAATATGTGAAATGAAGCACGAAAAAGCAATATTCTACATGCAGAGTTCTAACTAAATTCCTCTCTAAGCTGTTGTCCTTTACACGTGTCATAAATGCCACTCCTGAAAGTCAAGATCCCTAATTTACTGCTCATTAATAGCATTATTTTTATTTGTTATAATTATCTATGTATACTTATTTATCTATATTTATATATACTAGATATACACATCTATATGTATACAGCTATACATGGATAATACATGGATAATACAGGCAATTATCTCTGTATTATACAACATAGGATGTCTGCATCTACATATAAATATATGTAAAACATTGACCTCCATTTAGCAAGCTAAGCAAAATAGATTTATATGTCTAATATTTATTACTGCAAACAATGACCTAGATTATTTTCTTGTTAGACTTCAAATAGTTTCATTATAATAGGGTTTCCTCCAAGCAACTGTATAATCTGTACTTATTTATCAAAAGGGTCATTATTTGTGCCAAAATTACAATATGAATACTGCTTTTAGATAGCAAGAAGATGAAAACTATTAAAAAAAGCTAGAGATGAGTCCAAAAAAAGTCCCTTTAAAGGAGAGTATTTAAAAAAAAAAATCATTAAAATGACCACTTTTCTAGTATTGTCAAGGTGCTGAGAAACTTCCACCAAAACAAAGCACCTTCACAGTTTACATGGCAGTCTACAACATGAATCAGGCTACGGTGAATTTTTTTTAGAAAGCGACTATTTTTAGATGGTTTCCTACCTGGTCTCTCCTACTTTTATTTTGATATTAGCAAGTCACTATACATGGTTGTAATATCTATAGCTGTTTTTCTACAAGCCTAAAAATTTATATTGTGCCATTTTAGATTTTTTTGAAACATTGCAGTTCATCTATAGATAACTCTATTCTAATTAGCTGATGAAACAAAAGTATCTAACATTTGATATTGTATGGTTTTGAAACCTATTGAAGACTTTACCCTTTATCTATCCCATGATAACATTAGGAAGAGCACTGTGTCAGGAGAAGTAATCAAGAGGAGAACTGGTTTATGCTATGATATTGCAGAGAAGAGTTGTTGGTAGAATAGATGATAATTCAGGTGTTGATGGCTTTTCCTAAACAAGTTTGGCTTGAGATTTTTTTCTGGGGGGGGAATCTCCGATTACTCTTGGCCTTAATGTTTGACAGAAATTTAAAGTTACAACTGTGGCATGATGGTATTCAGCTCAGATGTGACTGTGTAAAAAAAAAAAAATATTGACTCTGCTAGTATTAATGCTGTACTGAAATGTACTTTGCACAAGAACTGTTTGAAATTAGTTCAGTTTGCTCCCCCACTGTAACATATGACATTTTTCTAATTAGGGCAATGTTTAATTTACTGTCTCATGGCTTTTTGAATAAATATAAATTGTCATACTAAAGTGACAGGTGTAAAACCCTGGGTAGCTGTGTTAGAGAGGTTAATTTGCTCTTAATCAAATCAGTTCTGCTTCACTTTCTCATGGGGAGTGAGAGATAATAGGCCTGTTTAACTGGAGATTAGGCAGCCTTTTCCCTGGAATTCCCAAAGGGTTTACCTGAGACTTATTGTGTCGTATCCTCTATAAAGATATTTGAATATATCAACATTTTAAGATATGCTACATCCACCCACAAGGGTATTGCATCACCTGCAGCACCAAAAGGGCAGCCAGTAGTGGAAGATGCTAGAGGAATGCGATCTTGTGGAGAACCACAGTATGCCACCTGAATAAGACCCCATCCCTGCCCAGTGAGAGAATACAAAGAGGGACAGAGCATTTTCTTCTTACTAAGCTGGGAAGGGGAAAAAAGGTCCTCACCCTATTGTTGTATTTTGCAGTGAGAAAGGAGCCAATATGCACTGTTCTGAGAGTTGATAAAAGAGCCAAGAGAAATAAATGAAGGAGCCTGCCAATTTGTAGGAAATAAGTGCAATGGAGGGATTCATCAAGGGAATGTGTAAGCATAAATAAGAAGTTTGGTTTGTAGGATCAATAGACGGAGGCTTTGTGCCCGAAGGCCATTGCTGCAGCATGTGGAAGAATATGATGGGCAGGGGCAGTCCCTGGTGAGACTGCAAGAACATCCTGCCACGAGAGGTGCATAAGGAGAACTGTGTGATGTGAAAACTGAACAAACAAACTCAGAGAGAGGACATTTTGTGCAGTAAGAGAGTAGTCTCATGTGCAGGGGAACGTTTGAGACTGTGGATGAGAGTGACAGAAGTTTAGTTTGCCTCTTACATCTCAGATAAGAGTTTGGTATGGAATTTAGAGTCAGGTATCCTCAGCGAGTTTGCAGATAGCTGTGTGGTGCAGTTGACATGCCGAAGGGACGGGATGCCATTCAGGGAGACAGGCTCAGGCAGTGGGCCTGGGAGAACATCGTGAGGTTCAATAAATCCAAGTACGAGGCCTTGCGCTTGGGTTGTGGCAACCCCCGCTACCAAGACAAGCTGGGGAATGTAAGGATGGAGCCCAGCCCTGCCAAAAAGGACTTGGGAGTACTGATAAATGGTAAGCTGGAAGTGAGCCAGCAATGTGTCCTCGCAGCCCAGAAAGCCAACCGTATCCTGGGCTGCATAAAAAGAAGTATGGCCTGCAAGCCGGAGGAGGTAATCCTGCTCCTCTGCACTGGTGAGACCTCACCTGGAGTACTGCGGCTGGATGTGGAGTCCTCAGTACAGGAGAAATATGGACCTCTTGGAGCACATCCAGAGGAGGGCCACAAAAATGATCCAAGGAATGGAACACCTTCCTTACAGGAGAGGCTGAGAGAGCTGGGGCTGTTCAGCCTCGAGAAGAGAAGCATCCAGGGAGACCTGATAGCAGCCTTTCAATATCTAAAATGGGTCTGTAAGAAGGAAGGGGGACAGACTCTTTAGAAGGGTCTGCTGTGGTAGCACAAGGGGAAGTGGTTTCAAAATAAAAGAGGAGAGATTTACATTGGATATAAGGAGGAAGACTTTTATGATAAGGGTGGTGGGACACGGGAACAAGTTGCCCAGAGAGGTGGTGGAATTCCTGTCTCTAAAGACATAAAAGGTCAGGCTAGACTAGGCTCTGACCAACCTGATTGAGCTGCAGATGTCCATGTTCATTGCAGGGGAGTTGGATAAATGACCTTTAAGGGTCCTTTCCAACTCAAAAAATACTATCTTTCTATGATTCTAGGTTGTCATCTTGTTTTCATGATCTTCAGTCTAAGCTATTATTTACAACTAGCAAGCGGTATAAAGTGGTGTTTAGACCGATGCTGACTCCTTATACGTTTGTTTTTAAACAGTCCCGTATTTTCTTTTGCTATGAATGTGGAAAATGAAATAACTATCCCTGCATGGGAATCTGTATGTACAAGAGAAGTTAGAAGTACGAACTCTGAGCAGTCCTAGTGCCTGGCAGGTGCAGGAGGTGCCACTACTAGTTCATCATACACAACATGAAGGGATGTAATGTCAAAAAAAGGTCTTTGCCTATTTTTGTTCTGCTTCAATATCAGAGAAAAATCCTGTAAATAACATTAACTTCAGTAGGATGTAAGGGTAAATTTGTGCCAGATTTGGTCCTTGAATTGCTACACTTCCCTAGAAAAGTATGCTTTACCCGATCTTTGCATCATGGAAAAGCACGGAAAGGTGATATTCCACATGCAGAATAAGCAAATTCCTCCCGAAGTGACTATACATCAAGAAAAAACGTATTCTCTTTAGGAAATCAGACATTATTTTTGTAATCCTTGGCCATCAATGATTGTTGCAGCAAATTAAGTCTGGCTGTTGCTTGTGTGTGTTTTTTATTCCTGGATTGTAACATGCAGGCTCCCACCTGCGACTTCTTTTCTGTTTATTCCAATGAGTTTTGTGTAAGCCAAACACAAAGGGAGTTTACCTTTTGATTTTTTTTTTTTTTTTACGTAACCTATGTTGTATGTAAAATAAGCAAATCCTCTGACATGTTTAGAGTCGTATATTCTGGATGTGCTGGGCAAAATAAGAAGGATAGATACTATCGCTCTTCTATTATTTATGGACTATAAAGTCTTTACAGTGGCATTGACAAAGGGTTTATAGTCAGTATACAAGCTGGTTATACCATAAATTGTAATGTTATATGATAAACTGGAAGTTTATAGCAGTAGTAGATATCAAAGAAAAAAATGAATTTTGGTCTGAAATGATCTATCATGGGATGGAGTTGCTACACGTTTAAATATTCAACCATTTTTGTCTTCATTTATTTTGAAGTTGCTGATAATTCATGTGCTACAGAACAAGGATTTATAGGTTTACTTAGAGACTGCTGTGGGGGGAGGTAGGAATAGACCCTTTGAAGTCAAGAACAACACATGCTGGTACAGTAGCTGAGAAACAGTGATGCAATTAAATTGATTCAAGTCTTTGGATTCCAGCTCTAGAGATGGCAAACAGTCGTTGTTAAATAGTTGGTCTGTTGCTACAGGGCTCCCAACAATGCAATAAAATAGTTGGATTACTATTTCTAGGAATGTAAATGGGAACTACTTACAGCAAAAATGTCTTAAACATAATTTAATTGCTTTGAGTTTACATAAAAACTAAAAGCAGTAAAATGTCAACAAATGTTAATTCCCCTTTCTTTGCGAGTCTCACTCCTTCCTTTTGCTAATGGTTCTGTAAACAAAAATCAAAAATATTCTTAGTGTTTACTTAAAACACTTCTAATTTCCTTTAAAAATAGCTCTTTGTATTTTTTTCCCATTGCAGGGAATAACCATGTATTAAATTCGTATTCTGAATTCATAATTTCTCACAGTTCTTTTCTGTCTTCAAAGCATTTTTGGTGTATAAGTACGGTACGGATTGAATGACACTACAAACTTCAGTAATAATTTGCAGGTAACACTTTTTTTTCCAGCTTTTGGATCTGACTTGAAATATAAATTGTACCATGTGAATTGTCAAGCTTTGAAAACTGTTCTGCTGTCTTAATTTGTGATATGCTTAAGACATCCAGGCTTTGTAGAGGTTTAAGATTAGATAAAAATTAGAGGAAAAAAGTATTTATGAGTTGTTATCAGTGGTGTAGCTGTAGCGTGTTGGTAAGACTTAAATTCACCAAATGAAACAAAAATCTCTATGTTTGGCAGTGAGAAGATTGAATGCGGGAGCTTCAGGTAAGCACATCTAGTCCGAATGACAAAACTTTATGATCAGGGGAAGAGAAATGAAGAGAGCAGTGAGTCAGCTCGATGCCAGGGAGCACCCCAGTACTAAGGCCCTTGATGGCCTTAATGACCCATGGCCTCAAGCCAGAGGAAGGGGGGAGGAACCAGTTGTGCCTCTGCTCTGCTCACCTGGAGAAGGCTGCCTGCTGTGCCCCAGGGCTGGCTTCAGTGCTTCCAGCACAGCCCCTGAGCCCCTATTGCTGGTGCCTGGTTGTTTCACCGGTGCCTAGCACTGATTTCACCTTGAAATGGTTAACACAGTTAGTGGTGGCTGCCTGCCTTTCTCAAACAGTTTTCGTTGCTCTCTCTCAGCTATTACAAATGAGCAAGTCCTTCCTTTCTCTCTGCTTTGTATTTTGTCTGAGGGCCTCCATTCCTCTTTGTAGCTGGCACATATTCTTCAGAGATGAGAGTAGATACGTTATGAAGGGAGAGGGGCCTTAAAACCTCTTCAGTAGTCAGCAGAATGGCATGAGAAATTATGTTTGGGGAGCAAAATATGAGCAGTATTTCAGTCTCTCTCTATTGCCAGGGGCCCAGGTAATGTCTGAGCGTATGTGCGGCACATATTTGGCTTGCTTCCAAGCTTTGCTCCAGTGTGACTAGATAATGAATATGTATGAAAGGGGGAAAAATGGGGGTGTGAGTTGGTTTTTGGTTGGCTGGTTTGTTTGTTTTCAAAAGAAATGTTTTTGTTTCCAGAGAAAAAGTAGCTGCTGCTTTCCCTTGAAGTACAAGCCTTACATTGTGTATATTGTTAAAGTACAGTGCTAAGCATGAAAAGATGCATCTCCTCAAGCCATGTTTTCCAGTACTTCTCGAGTTGTTTTTTAAGCAACATAAAAGTTCTCAGTTGTACCACGTAGCAGTCAAGTGGCCTTGTTTGTTTTAGTTATGCTAGAGGAATTCTTTGAAGAAATGAAAAAGAAAAAAATAAACTAATAAAAAAAGCATTTTTGGGTTAGACTCCCTTCTTGTTTTTTACTTTCTGTAATTTTTGACACTCCTGCAAAGGGAGTGGAAAATACCTATGGGTAGCATTCTCTATCTGCAGCATTGTAAACAAACACAACCTAAGACTGATGTTTGACATCTGTGTCACTGATGCTTTGATATGAATTAGTACCTCAGGAATTTCAAACAGGAGAGTTTTATGGGTGCTTTGGCCACTGTTCCACCCCATAAACCCTAATAAAGTTGACATTAGTGTGTACAAGATAGGTTCCTTCCAGTTGGGCGTGTATTTCAGTCTTTATGGTCTCCACTGCCACTGCAAATCAGCACTGAATATTCACACAGGGACAAATGAATCATTTAGCCAGAATATTTGTAGTGAATTGTAGGTAGTGGTGTGTGCCGGGGGAGAACTATGGGAGAGCACTTTGCTGCAGCACTCACAGATGGGCATCAAGGATTCTCTGAGGTCCTGTCCAAGCTCTGCCTCTATCCCTCCTCAGAGCCCAGGCAATGGTTATAAGCCTTAATTGCCCTGAGCAGCCTCAGCAAGCCTTCCACCCTGGAACCCCGGTTAAGATCTTGTTGACCTGATGCCTGGCTCATTCATCCGCTGTGTGCGGGGCTGCGGAGGGACGCTGCCGTGTCACCCCTGCCCTGGTGCTGTGGGGCCAGCCCTGTGCCTGCTGCCCCCCCGCACCTCTGCAGAGTGGGTGTTCTCAGCACGGTGTTGTGTGACTTCCCAAGTCTAATTATTTCCCATGGTTATTGTGATATGGGGTGGTTTATTTCTGTTTATTCTACCAAAGTTACCTTCTCCGTCTGAAAGGTTGCATAATTTGTCTGTCGCTTAACACTGCTCCCTTTGTACAACACGAAGAATGACATTTTTCAGATATCAAAAGACAGAGAAAGGGAAAAACTAAAGGAGCAAGTGAGAGCAGCTTGTGTGTGTGCCTGGTAAGTAAAATGACTGAATGGTCAAACGACTGTGTGTTTCTATGTGAGTCTTCACTGATTGCTGTGAAGTAGTTGTAAGTAGTTCCTACCTCATAAAATCTATTTAGAATACTCACAGAACTACACATCTCTCTGAGGATTTACAGGCTATTCGTGATATATTTAATCATGAGTATGATATATACCACTTTATTACAAAGCAATACTTTTTAATTTCCTGAGCATGGTGCATTTTTGTATGAACAATGCCAGTATTAAACTTTCAGTATCTAGAGTGAGTAACTACAAATGTGTTCTTCAGTAGCCATGCTAGGTGCTAACTTGTCAGTGAATCTGAGCTTTAAAATTTCAGTTTGAATTCCTTTGCTTTAAGCTCTCCCTTTCTGGTGGAAGAAGTTCACATAAATTAGTACAAGGCACAATATCATAGCAAGTCTGAAAAAAAGAAAAGTGCCTATTTTGTGTCTCTGATGCAACCTTGGTGGTCTTTATGCTCTCTAGCTACAGTTCACACTCAGAGGTATGGGATATTTCTGGATATAGAGTAGGCATCTTTTCAGCTAGGTACACTGCCTAAGGACCTTGAACAACATAGATATTAGCGTTGTGGAAGAAAACTGCCTACCAAAATCTCCAGTACCTTCCTAGTGTGTACTTGCAGCAGGGCCAACTGTGAGCACAGGTATTTTTAACTCTGTGCAATGCTTTGGTGTCTGGTAGGTTGTTCAACCAGTTTCACTCATATTTTCCAGATAGCTGGAGTCACCTCTGAGTCTAGAATATTAAAAGATAACTGTCTGCAGTGCTTCTCAGGCCCCGGGCAGCTCTGCTGTGAGACAAACAGGCAGTGGGATGGAGGAGGTATCTGAGGGCCTGAAGGGCTGGGGCACCTCTCCTATGAAGACAGGCTGAGGGAGTTGGGCTTGTCCAGACTGAAAACGAGAAGGCTCCAGGGAGATCTCACTGAAGCCTTCCATTACTTAAAGAGAGCTTGCAAACAGGAAGAAGACCAACTTTTTACACAGGCAGGTAGTGACATAACAAGGGGGAATGTTTTTAAACTAAGAGAGAGGAGGTTTAGGTTAGATGTTCTGAGGAAATTCTTTACTCAGAAGGTGGTGAAGTGCTGTCCCAAGCTTCCTGAAGAAGCTGTGGGTGCCCCATCCCTGGAGGTGTTCAAGGCCGGGCTGGATGGAGCCCTGGGCAGCCTAAGCTGGTGGGGGGAGGGCAACCAGCCCATGGCAAAGAGTTGGAGCTGGGTGGTCTGCGGGGTCCCTTCCAACCCAAGCCATTCATGAAGGGAGCTGTTACTCTCTTCTCCCCAGTAACTGATAACAGAATACACAGAAACAGCACAGAGCTCTGCCAGGGGTGGTTCAGACTGGATGCTAGGAGAAATTGCTCTACTGTGAGAGTGGTCAAACACTGGAACAGGATTCCTATGGAGGTGGTTGGTGCCCCAAGCTCGTCAGTGTTCAAAAGGCATTTGGGTAATGCCCTCAGTAATATGCTTTAACTTTTGGTTAGCCCACAGGTGGGCAGGCAATTGAAATTAATGATCTTTTTGGGTCTTTTCCGAGAGAACTATTCTATTATTTCAAAGACAAACGGAGTCCTATAATTTATGGGAAATCATCTAGTTGAGGAGACTGAGGGAAAGAATAACCATGCGAACAGTCCTGGCTCGTGCCACTGAATGCACATGTAAGAGGATTCCTGGAAATGGCTCAATAGCAGAAAGATCTTCAATCGGAAGTGACAATGAGCTCTCAACACACGAGACACGTGATTCATGTAGCTTTTATTTGTCTTAATACCTTCAGTATTTGAGTGTACATAATGGAAATGTAGTCCATAGCCTTCGCAACCTGTGGTTTTGGTGTTTTATACAATAGTTTTGTAGCACTTTGACATGTTTTTTTCAGTCTGTCTCACCACTTAGATCTGGTAAAATTTAGCATTGTTTGGGTATTCTCCAACTATCTCTACCTTTTCTAGCAGTATAAGAAAAAGTTAATATCATTTTATATCATTTCTTTGTGTTAGGCTTTTACAGCCCATAAGAATACAGAACTTGCTACAGGAAAGCAAAAATAAAGAGAAAAAAAATCTCTGCAATAATTAAGCAAGTTCAGCTAATGATCTATTTTGTATTTGTTCACTACTCAGCATGTCTGCATAATTTTTGTTGCCCAGATCACTCAGAGATTAAAGTAAAGCTTACACATAAATAGATAATATTCCCCCTGTTCAGCTGTGCAGCTCCCTGTAAGGCAGAGGAACACGTATGTGCATATTTTATAATGCCACTGAGCCCACATTTTTCATTCTTTTTAAGTCTCAGTAGGTTTATGTCGCTGTGACCATCGGGCCTTTGATCAGCTTCACTGTTTGAAATCTCAGAGTGGCTAATAGCTTCCTGTTAGCGAGGGGGAGGAGATGAGCACTGAAGCTTACAATCACAGTCAGTCACTTGATGAACTCCTGAACTAAAGTGTTTCGGAGTGACTTTTAAGGAGGGAGTTTGAATTCACAGAGTTTGAATTTTGCAGTATTGGAGCCTCAGCACAGAAATGACAAAATTCCTTTCTAAAGAGTGGGTTAAGGAGAAAAGCTGGAGGAGTGCACAGAACATAAGTGTGCACAGTTGTTCAGCTCCAGCAGAAAGTGTCCCCCACAGACGTGTTGATTTGTGTAAGGAAAGTCCATATATATCTTTATTTGAAAATGGATGCTGTAGAGATCAGATGAACTCCCTAATTGACAGTCCAGTCTATTTTCTTCTCAAATACAAGGTTTGATTCTGCAGTCAATCTCAAAAAGAGACTGGGTATGTAATGTCCTTAGTGCTGTTCTGCACCATGCTGTAACTTACATGTACAAATGTGGATGCTGGAAGAGAAATCTAGGTAGTTTTTTTAAATACCTTGAGATATTTAGCATGAAAAGACAAATGTTTTGAACATACCAGCAGTGTTTTATACTGGCTGTTGATTATGGAACTGCTGGCCATCTTCTGGTTAAAAATAAAAATAAATTGTATTGTTTATGTCACCTCAACAAAGAGTAGTCAAAACAGTAACAAAAGGGGGATGTAGGGGAACTGTTAGGTCACTGCTGAAACTGGAAACTGAGCACCTGGTGAAGGAGTGTGGCTGGCCCAGGGAGCACAGGCAGATGGTTTGCACCTGTGCTCCCCAGGTGACCAGAAGGGCTGGATGCAGGGGAGACAAGAGAGCATCTCTTGGACCTTAGCTGCTTCCTGAGAGGGAGTGCTGCATAGCCAGAGAGCCCCTTCACCAGTTGGGTGAGTTCAGCTCTTCTTTCTGTATATGGCTACTGGCCTACCTGGGGGTACTTTCCCTGGTATTGCCAAGAACCTGTCAGAAGCAGTTTTGTTTCTTTGTGAGCAGAACAGGGGAAAATCCAACACCACTAAATGCTTGTTTCTCACAAAGACATAGTAATAAAAAAGACTTAGTGATGCACCATGAGGCTTAAACAAATTTATTATATAACTCCATACCCCAGTTTTAGAAGGCCAGTTAATAAAAAGGTGTAGAGACTCCTACTCAAGTAGGTGACATGATTCACTTGATTGAAATGTTATAAAATCAGTAGTTATGACTTCTTTAGGAGGGATCATAGAGGTAAATAACTCTCTTGTAAAAATCGTTTGCTAAGTGAGAGATACTGAAATAAAAAAAGAACCCTACAGTTTGAGAGAGAGAGATGCTGGAGGCTGAATGCTTCAGGAAGAACACAGGAATTTCTAAATACTGTATGCTGCAACAGTGAAACTATTTTATTCAGTACTGTGAAAAATTTTATTAGTTTTCCTAATTAGAGGCTGTGGAACTGACTACAGAGCTAAATGGTAGTGATTGTTTAGCTGTCCTTTGTTATTCTGAGGTATATTTAATGCAAACATTCAAAATGTACTTTCATAACACTAAATAAAAGTTATAAACTGAGCATCAGAGAGCTGGGGTCACACTTTCAAGATGGTGTGCCTGCATACCATACAAGAGTGATACTACAAATACTGGTGAATCTGTGGAATACGGCTGTGGTGGGATGTTAATTGAAAGAGTTGTTTCAGTCCAGACCATAAATGCAATAGAGGGGAACTGAGGGCAGGTATAAGCATGCAGTGCTATGTTTGACTGGTATGGTTCACAGTGATCTCCTTCCATTTTAGCTTTCCTGTTGGAGGATTTTTTTTTTTCGGTGGTGGTGTTTTTTTGTTTTATACATAAACAAGATTCCAAGAAGCAGTGGAAAATATGCCAGGTATTGGTACAAGTACGTCTGCCTTGCCTCTGAATTTGAACTATTCTACACAAGCTTAAAGTATGAAGTTATTCAGGAAGCCTACCTATGCTTCCTGGAGAGGTGCAAGTTTACTATTATGAAACCTTAATTTAGAAAAAAAAAAAAAAAAAGCACTACAGAATCTTCAATATCAATGAAAGAGTTTTGCCAAAGATCTTCTTGGAGGTTTGTCTTTAAAAAGACCAGAAATTGATTTTAAAGGTACAAGAAAACAGAAAATAGATTCAAGAAGGACTATAGAGGGCAGTGTTCTGCAAATCCCCTATTCTTACCATCTCCCCTCAACAGCATCCAGTCTGTGACTGTCAGATGAATTGGATCTTGCATTGCAAAAGGCACTGTCTACCATAGGGAAAAATGTGTAGGAGGCATTGAGGAGTACTCTGAGAACAAGAGTATCATTTAAAGAATGAGTAGCTGCTGACTCACCAGAAAAAAATGTCTGCAGAGGCAGCTAATTTACATATCATGATACTTAGCTTTTGTAAACACTGCCTTCTCTCTACAGAGGGCTGTGCAAACGTCTGATCATATATCACTTACACAAACATATTAGTTCTCTTAGCCACTTTGGACCTCTCCATTCTCATGAAATATAACCCAATCTGTAGTCTCAATTTAACTTGTTCATCTGTCAGTGCAGTTTGTCAGGACAGAAAAAGGGAAGTAAGTACTAGAGTTTTCCAAGTTGCTTTGGGGAGTAAGGTATCCACGTCCTACTCAACAGCGAGGGAACTGAACAGTTAATTGCCTTTGAAGGTCCCTACTTCTTAAATTCGTTTTATATGTGTATATATATAAAATGTATGTCAATTAATATTGCCTTCAACTATTGTTCCTTCCTTTTTTTTTCTGTAAAACTCAAGACACCAATAGATTGGATAAATTACTACGGCTTCTCTTGCTTCTGTGTGCTCTGCCCCAGAGCATGATATGTACTTTCTGAGCAGCCCTCGTGGGCAGGGCACTGGACTAAACCTCAGAAATTCTGGGTTGGATTTCCACTCAGTCTGCAATGTTGTACCTTTTTTTTTCTTATTAAATGATTTAATACAATGCCACATGTTTCTGAAAATGACATCCTTCCAACAAATTCGTAGTTTATAGGACTGTATGTATAAATATGAATACATATATTCATACATATACACACAGACATATTCAAATTCCTAGTGTGGAACACTAGAAGTAGAAACATCCCAACAAGGGAGGATGATGTTATCAGAGAAGTAGGGTGCATAGGTTCACAGCAGATATAACAAATGTGTCTTTATTCCATTTACTTCTTCACGGGCAGAAGTTGGTAATAGACTATTTTAATACTTTTTTGAAAGCTGCCTTGGAAACCTAGCTACTAAGCCATAAAGGGAATGTATAAGTCCCCAGAAGGCTTCCTTTCTTTTATTTTATAAATATGTAGAGGGAAAAGCAAGATAAAAATACAACTTCAAAGATAGATGTAAAATAATTTTCCTTTATCTATTATCTTGCCTACTGCAATGCGCTAAAGCAGTTTTCTGAGTGTTATGGAATTTAACGTTAAACAAAAACAAGCAGAAACAAAAATCTGTTCTAATTTCCTTCTAATTACTCGCTCAGAACCAATCAAGCTACTAGTCTGGGGAATTTAAGACAGCGCGCATTATCATTTTACTGTATTTGTTTTTACTTAGAAAATTTGGTTACTTTGCTACTGAATAAAAAAAGTAGAATTTGGTTATAAATGTAAATAGCGGATGATTTCTTAAAATATTATTTAAATGATCTTAAGGCAAGTTAATCTTTAGGTTGCTCTCTTGCTCAACGCTACTGGCTAAGGAAATATTCTACCCAAATCTCAGTTCTTCTAAAGCTGCTGAGCAACTTCAAAAATTAAAGCAACATTGTTTTAAAGACATTTCAACTCAGCATTCTTATCCCCATTTTCAAAGAATGTATTATCAAATACTTCTCTTAAGATCCACAGAAGAAACAGTAGGAAACTGATTTCTTTTGCATCTGCGTTTCAGTAGTCTGTCATATGGCGAAAACTCTCACAATTTTTTTCATGTAAATGAAAGAAAAGCACAGGTTTAAGGTTTTCAGAGTGTTACCTGTAGCCACAGGAAAAGCACAATGTTTATTTGGGTTATTGTTGCTTTTTTAATTTATTGTATTTCTTTATGCTGAGTCTGAAGTGTTACTTACCACATTTAGGAAAGTATGTGATTTGTTTTCAGAGGAAACCATACTCCTAAATTCCTTAGAAAAATCTCTCTCACTAAATATATTATGACCCTAATTTCTTGAATTAACAAACAGAATGTTTATTTGATTTCTTTGTATGCTTAACAAAAAAAGTTACATTGATTCCAAACTACAGGCAAGGCAAAAAGAAGTTCTAATGAATTTGTAAGCAAGGAGAAATTCGCCTGTTACGTATTTGTTTTCCTGCAGCTTTATAGATGTCAGTAGTGGGTAAGGGGTGAAGGAAGTTTGTCTTTCAAACTATCAGTCTGGTGTATATAAGGCTCTTTCATTTTTCTTCACCTGAAATGTGTATTTCTGAGTTATCTGTTTTTTCCATGTTGGCATATTTATATAAAACACCAGTAATAACATTTCTGTTGGTGTCAGAAACTAAGATATGGAGAAAAAGCAGTGCCTATATAAAACTTACTTTTTTGTATAATTAAATGTGAAATAACGTGTTAATGATTTTGGCAACTTAGAAGAGCAGAAAAACAAACAAACAAAAAACCTTACAGACAAGCTTAAAAAAATTCAGTTTTAGCCTCCTGTCACTCCTCCAAAACTTCAAACATTTATATAGTAGTAAGAATGCCCGGACAGAAGTATGCCTGAAGCCAGGATACGGTTTCTGGGAGAAGATGAGGAAATTGAAGGAAGGTCCTCTCCCATTCTGCATGGGACAAAGGTACATATGGATCCATGCCAAATATGCATTTCTTGGTTTTGCTGCCCTTCCTTGTTTTACTGTTTATCTGTGTATAGCCTTCTTTCTTACTTCATATTTATGAAGTTGAACGTTTTAAATCATCTTACTTCAGCTCATGATTTTTTTCACGAAAAACTCGTTCTCTTTGCTTACCATCTTGTTGGATGCGGTTATTTACCTCACTCATCGGTGAGTTCTGCTTACTGACAGAGTCACTGGGTCAGCTATAGAAAAGAGGCTTTCGAATGGCAGCACAAAAATTCTCCTTGTGAACACAGAGGCATTTGCATAAGCATGGGAGAGATTTCTGAATGCCTACAAGGCAAAGCCTCGTTGTGCGGGCTCATCGTTTGGATACAAACTTTATTCTTCTGCAGCATTATCTAGTTTTGTTCCACCACTGCAAAACCCTATTCTCCTTGGTTTCTTAGTCCTGAGTGAGAACTATAAATGTCATAATATACTGAGTTAATGAGGGAGCACCAGCCTGGGCTCCCTGCATGTCTTTGCTTTGTGGTTTTAAATCAGAAATTCAAACCCTTAAATTTATCCGAACATAGCCTCTTTTTTGCCTGTGTGGTTTAATGTGGCTTAATTAACCAATATCTTAAGTGAGGATTCAAGTACCCATGTAGATTAAATGAGCCAATTTAGGATCCTGCAGGAGCTGAGTCCCTCCGAAAATACATTGTATCTCTTCTTCCACAAAGGAACACAGAAAACACTTAGAAGGTACAAAAGGACAACAAAAAAGACGAGGACAGGAAACTTGGCTCTTTCTTTGTTAGAGTTCTCAAAATCAGGTCTGTGTCAACAGAAGACTTTGACCTCATCCTGTTAACACTTTATTCTGGTACCCCCCAACCTGAGACCACAGGGCCTCCTCTATTCAGGGTTGAGGAAAGAAGAGGCCTGCTGCTTAATCTGCAATGATGACCAGGGGTGTCATCCATGACGGTCAATGCCAACTGAATGAAAGAACAGAGAAACGTTATCTTGCAGTAAATGCAGTTTTTACATGACTGTTGTGCAGCTGGGCCTGTCTTGGCCTGAGAGTGCCAGATCCGCCTGGCCCATGGCTGGCTTTAACGCTCACGCTGGGGGTGACGGCTGTACCCCTGGGCTGACCAAAGCTCTGGGAGGGCCCTGAGGAGAGCAGGAGCTGCAGCAGTTGCAGGCAGCACCAGAACCAGCCCTTCATGTGGCCAGGGCTGCACCCGGGCCTGGATCCATGGGGCTTCAGCCAGGTAAACTCTACCTTTTTGTTTAATGCCTATGTGATATGCATTCCTTTTTAGCCCACAAGGTTTTAAGTGTGATGCTGTTATTCTGGGCTGATAACTTCATCTTGCACACAATGCCCCAGCAGAGCTGCTGCCGCCCCGAAGGTCTCACGTTACTGCAGCCTTCAGATGCTGATCAGTGTTTATTGCTGACAGTTTCCAGTTATTTTCTATTATGCACTCATTTTTATATGGTTGAATATTCATCGCAACTGCAAAGGAAGGTTCTCAGCTAAAAAGCCAACTTTTGCATAAATGAGGACACGGTAGAGTAAAATTCCTTATGTAGAAATGCTCTAGAGATCTACCAGTAAGTCAGAGGAACTATGTTACATTTAATTTCCACAGAGACATAAGATACCAACACGAAGGAAAGAGAATGATGTACTTGTTAACAGTTACCATAAAGGAGACAGTGGATTTAGCATATTTAAATCTTTAGAATTAAATATTGAAATCAAAAGATTTCTCTGAATTTAGCACCTAAGGCGATGCTATTGTTGAAAGAAAAAGTATTGAGGGTGTTAAATGATAATTTTCTATGCACTTACCAGTAACAAGTATTTCAAAATTGCATCCTTTCTGTGAATTTATTAAAAAAAAAAAAAAAAAAAGCTGCAGCTCACCACACCTTGTGTAGACTATGAAACAATTAATGGTGAAGACTTCTGGAAACAGAAATGAGATTTGTTTAAGTAATTGCTAAGATAAACATTTCAGAAATGCTGAGGTCCTCATTTTAAAAGTAAGCAAGATTTCTAAATCTATCAGGAACTCTTGAGAATGCTATGATTTGTTATCTCTCTGCAGCATTTCAATGCTTAACTGCCCATTTGGAGATACTTTGAATCTGATTAAAAAATAATAATAATGTCTGAGCGTTTGGGATATCTGCAGAATTCAGTCCAAGCGATATCAGTTGTGTTATGATCAGACTCAGGACTGGCAGTGATCCATTTGCCAAGTGATATTCTAATATAAATATAACCATAAAAAGGTATTTTTTGTGACTACTAAAGGTTTGCTGCCTAAATGTTGGTGACCTTGCTTCATCAGAAATGGATTGTGCCAATGCAGTGACCTGTATAGAAGGCTGATAGAGCACACATGGGTCAAAATGGTTTGGTGCCTATTCCTCTGAGCATGTATGGACTCTAGGTTGCTAGTTTTCATTGCTGAGGAGCAGAAAATAGTGTTACTTTTTTACGGTCCTTTGTCCTGGATCAGTGTTAATCCTGTATTTATTTTACCTGAGTTGACAGAGATTTCTGGTCTATTTTACAAATGCAATTGCTGGTATAAACAGTTTACATGGAAGTTGATTAGGAGCTGTTTTGATTAGACAATTTTGCTCCAGGAAAGCTGAGTTAGTGCAATGAACTCAGGATCAGGAATCAGTTTTTTTTTCAGAAGGGGAATTTCTAGTCATCTGAGGAAGAAACCTTGTTTAGTAGCTGCTGGCAGCTGTTAGTCCCTTGGCTAGGAGCTCCTACAGAGATGAGGAGAAAGGCCTAGCCTGGCAACCACCAGCTTGAATGCCTTGATGGGCTGCTCGCAGTTCAGTGATGGAGATGATTTTTTTTTTTTTTTAATCTTGTTCTTTGGCTTTCTTTCATTAAAAGACTTGCTTTCTTCCTGATGAGTACTGGGGAAACATCTTAATTTTCAGGTAAGTTTATGATACACGTAACTGTTTTGTGGTCAGTTCCATTTACAGGAAAGAAATGGAACATTTTCACAGAAAAGAATTGGTATCCTAAAAGTATTATTAAAAAAATATTTTTTTTCCAAACATTTAAAGTGAATACTCAGCTTATGTGGTCATTCACTAGGAGCGCTGTTGAATGTAGCTGTTTTTATGAAACTATCTTGATGTTCCTGAATACTGTGCACAAAAAGAAAGTATCCTCATTTCGTTAGTCACTACTTAGGAAAATGACTTTATATTTCTTATTTATTCTTCTTGAATACAGAGCTGAGGCTTTGTCTTGATTGTTATGCCCTATTGGAGTAAAAATATAATTACGTACAGTTATACTAAAGTAACAACAGATGAAAAAACCTGTGGTTTTTGTAGGTAGCTATTGCAGTCTGTTTTACTGGGTTGGCTTACAAGACAAAAATTTTCATTCTTTATTTGTATGAACAGCCAACTGTAGCAGCACCGATGTCTGTAACTGGATTTCATTATGGAAATTCGGCTAAAAAGGGCCACAGGCACAGAAATCCATTAAAATGTTTCTATTGCTTTACATATTCTTCTGTGATAAAAATAGCCCTATATTTGAATTTAAGAAGCTTTCGCCTAAAGGGTAGCAGATGGATATTAAGGAGATTATAATAAAGAAGAGTATTATTAAAAAAAAAAAAAAAAAGCAGATGGGGGAGTCCCATTCTTTCATATTTAGGAAAAACATTTGTAAGAGCAAAAGGTATTCTGAAAATTGACTCTCTTCAGGTAATTAATAATAGCTTGTTGATACTTTCTTTTACTATGTGAAGGTCTGATCCTAAAACAGGCTTGTTCTGTAATAAACTGACACAACTGGCAACTAAAAATTTGGATGGATCTAGGACACTTGAATTGTTGTTACTGTAACTGTGTAAGACGTGAAGAGTGGCTGCCATCTGATCATATTTTGAAATGAACATAAAACGCTGTTTGGCTTATTAAGAGTTTGAAAAATCAGTCATCACAAGATTTTGAGACTGTGCAGTCATCCTAGGCAATTTCCCCTGCCGTTTTGTATCTGAACTTTTTTCTGCATTTGCAAAAGTGCCCTGACAGATTTAAAGGGTCTCTCAAGTTTCTTGGAAGCTTCTGGTTCCCTTAGAGTGCTGGCTGAGCTTTCCAGCAGGTTTTGCTTAAAACACAGAGGTAAATTCTTACCTATTGTGGCTGCACTGCATAGCTTGATACATCTTAATTTAGGGACAACCATGCTTGCATGATAAGCTGAAGAAGATATGCAATACATAGCTCCCAGAAATGCTGGATTGGAACATGTTGGTGCACAGAGGCAGGGTTGTGACAAAACTGTCCAGGCATATGATACAGTAAAGTAATAGCTTATTGCTTCTTCGAGCTGGAAAATCTTTCAGTAGTTAGGTCTGCCATGTCCTGCATCCCATGGCCTTTGGGGAAAGAGATTCTCAGGTTGCAAGAAGTCGCTGCATCCGCTGGAGGTCTGTACTGAAAGAAAGAGCAGCTGACAGGAGGAAACAAATTTCACATGCAGCTCATCTGAAACACTCTGGTGTGCTGGCAGTAGGTGTCCCATTTAAGTCTGATGGGATTAGCTGGCTTCAGTGGGCTTGACATCTGTGTGGCTAAGGTTACACTTCTCTTTCTCTTTAAAGTGTCATGTCTAGCTGGCCCTAACAACATTTCAGTGATTGCATTCTCTTTCTTTTACTTACTATGTCTTGGTTTAATATTGTGAGCTGTGTTATGAGGAGGGATTTGCTAGGTATTGCTCATGCTATTTGAGTGAGCTGTGGGGCTCCTCCAGTGAAAAATAAGGGAAGAAAGGGGTGGGAAGGAAACAATTGGAATAACCAAGAAGGGTTAAACAAAGAGACAACTGCTGCAATGCCTAAATGTTTTTGGCATCCCTTTAATGTGAAACCTTTTCATCTGAGTTACACCTTCAGAAGTCAGATCTCACTAGACTCCCTTTGAGTTTTGTGCTTCCATTTCTGTCCTAATTACCTTTTTCAGAGGGAGATCGCTCTTCTGTTTTAGTGGAGGGGAATTTTTTCATGCAAGGATATTTTTATATATATATATGTGTGTGTGTGTGTGTGCGTATATATATTTGTATCTAGAGAGAGACTCAGATGCAAGTCTTTTGTTCTTGGCACTCACCATATGCTACTGTTTAATATTTAATCAGCCCCACCTCATCAGAAACACTGCTGGCCTCATTAGATAATTAATGGCTGCCTGCATCTCATTTGCTTCAGTTGATACATCTGCAGCCAGTAATTAGAGCAGGAGTTTATTAGTTGCACTGGCTTAGTTTATTTGTGAAACAATCTCTCCTTTGATTGAAGCCGCTGGGATTGGCATATGCGGACGGCCTGCCTCCCTGTTCAGTAGGGCTCTTTTGTTTACATTTTTGCTACAGTTTTGCAACGCTGCACATCCTGGCAGTCCTAGGAACAGTTGGTGGTGAAGATTTGCCTTTTATAATTTAGGAGATAATTGGGTAATTCAATGCAGTAATGCTACTGCAAAGCAATTCAGTAACTTTGGGGAGGGGGGAGGAGGGAAATCTGGTAGACAATTTGTACATTTATAGTTCTGTTTCTTTGTGGTTTTTGTTTTTTTTTAATCAAACATCTTAATAAAAATGCTCTGGATCCATGAAGGATATACATGAAACCTGCAAAGCACCATGTGTTGGCCAAGCTTGGAATCTGAAAATTTTACATGGATGTGTTAGCTAAAATCATACTGGTGTTCTCAAATGTTGGAGAGTGCACGCCAGTAACCTGTCCCTCATAATAAACTCCAGGGATAAACCTCTCTGCTTGATCTGTCTCCTCATTTGCAACGTATAAAATATACAGTAATACTTTTGTCTGTCCCTGTGAGTTTATGACAAATCTCTCACTGAGTAGTCTAAAGGAAAACCTTTATACAATTGACTATATTAAAATAATGGGATGAATTGCTCCTTCCTCTGAGAGAAAATGCTGAACCTCATGTTGTCAGAATTTCGGAAGATCATTTAGTATCTTTATACCTCCTTGGGTACAACAGCAATCTTGATTAAGGGAACTTGTTTTCTCTGAGATGGAAAGTCTCATGGCTGTTTCTTTTCCACTTAGGCAAGATTCTATACCGATAGTTACCCAGCCAAGCAGAATTGGAACTGGGGAGCTGCTCCCTCCTCATTGCTTACTTTTGCTTTGCATCTTTGTAGAGCAGTTTCCCTTGGCATAGTCTTTATACATACAGATTTTGCTTTATTCATTTCTGTAATGGCATGTTTATGCATTGAACAGCCCTCGTCAACAAGACGCAAGAGTTAATGGTTAACATGGGGGAGAGAGATGTACTGAAGCCATAGAATCATAGAATGGCCTGGGTTGAAAAGGGCCTCAGAGAACTCAAAGAGGATTCAGCTTTTGTGAATATCTGCAGTTTGGTCTTTTTCTGGTATCAGCCTGACAGATCTAGCCATCCTTGCCTGTGTGCAAGGCTTCCTGTAACTAAGCCTTATTTCTTACAGTACTTCTGTTTCTACCAGCGCATGTACTTCTCAAAGCCTGTCCTACACCTGCCGTGCACTGGGATTCCGTTTCCTGCTTGGTTGACTCTCATACAGCTGTGGAAGGCTATTGTATGGCTGTCTGTTTGCCAATGATTTTTTTTTTACCTTCAACCTTGCTAAGGCAAAAAAAAGGTTCCAGTCAAAATTTAAGCTAGCCCTTCTGGACAAGCTTAGGCAAATTACTCCAGGTTCATAGCATCTTCTGCCTCTGGAGGGGTGGGTTAAAAGTTATCTTGGGCAAATTATTCAGTTGACGATATAGACTATCTTTAAATGCTTGGGGCCACCAACTCTGCATGCCTGTTCTTTTCAAGCAGTAGTGAAGTGCTAACTGCTGTGCCTTTAGCTGTCTGTCCCATGCAGCCCTCTTTCCACCAGTCTGTGTGTCTGAATTTTTTTGTTTGCTCCTTATTTCATGAGACGTATTTTGTGCTGATCTTAGCTGCCTCTCCATCATAGTTGACTCTGTCCTGATGTGTAGAGATCTAACCCTGGAGACAAGCTGGAATTCATCCTAAGCACACCATTAAAGAAATGGCACTAGGCAATCTGGTTTCACAATTAGAAGGGAGTGTCAGTAAGTGATATCTTTACCATAGGAATTCCTTATCAGTCTTCAAAACATGAAAAAAAGAAAACCAGACAAACATTTTCTCCTACTAGATAATCCTTTATCATGTCTCTGTAGCTTCACTTAGCCTATATGGCAGATTCAGTGTGTTTTGACAGTTCTGACCTGATGAAAAATCTTGTGCTGTGTTGGTAATTGATTGTACCCATAAATGACTCACGGACTCTATTTTGTTTCTGTTGTTCAGCCTGTCACTTGAGCTTTTTGTTTGTGTTTTCTGGTTTGATTTCTCCACAGTGAGAATGGCTTTACATTCTCATTCGTAAGGGTGTTGGGCTGCTTCTGGAAATGGGGGAAGGACAGAATGCTGTCAGTGCTTTGTGAGCAGAGCACGAGCCTAATGATTGCTGCCTGTGCTCCATCAGGTATGCACAGGCTGCCCGGACACTGCTGCCTGAAAATCTGGGTCACGCTGGTTGGTTAATAAGTGCTCCTTCGTTCATACTTTCCTACGATTGTTTCTCTCAGTGACGATGTACTGAACCCCAGTAACGGTTAACTTCTGCTTCACCCTGTTACACATATGGGGCTACCTGCTAAAACATATATTGGTTAAATTTCTAAATAGCAATACAAGATCTGCCTACGTGACTTTAGCATTTAGCTAGACCTGTACTTATCTATGTACACTGCCTGTATTCCTTCGTGCATTCTATGTATTTGAACATACCACGTATTTGCTAAAATGTCTAAAAGGCAGCTCTTATCTGAAGCTTCCCAATGCTATCAATGCTGTTTTAAATGCCGAGTTTTTTTGACCTGATTGTTACGTGGTGTTTAATAAAAACCTAAGAAGGGAATTTACAAGACTAGAAAACAAATCTTAATGTTTCATTAGGAAATGGAAGTTTTCCAAATTACTGCAGTCTGCTGGCAAGATTTTTTTAAAGTAAAATGTGAATGAAGTATATTTCCACAAGCTGAAAACTAAGACATATGTAACTGACATACATAATAGTGAAAAGAACACTAGAATGCACATGAGCTACTTCGGTTACAAAATGATGAAAGGTTACAAAAGAACTCTTTATATCCTGTTTTCTTTTTATTAAAACATCGTAATATCATTGTTGTCAAGTTTATATATTCAGAATCTATCTCCTTTCAGTAATCTCAGGCTTGCTGTTCTCTCCAAGGAACGTAATTATATTGGTTCCAAATAAGGGCTATTTGATCTCATTTTATTCCTCCTTTGTTTCTGCGCAATGAAAGCGAGAGGAACTCAATTAAAGTGACTTAGTCTAGTCACTTGACAGAAGTTGTAACAAGTGAAAGGTTTGATTCTCTCCTCCATTAAACTGGTGTTTTGCCAGTGTAACTACATTGACACTATCGGAGCTGCATTGATGGAAAGCTGGTATAATGGAAGAAAGGATCAATCCTGAAGTTTCTCCAAATAGGCCATTTGAACGAACTACCACTTTCTTTCTCTCAGCTGAATTGAAAGCAATTTAATTGGCTTTCAAAGTAGGCTATTCTGTGTAGGATTCTCAAAGTGAAGGTGACCAAAGTGAACAAGACATGTTTGTGACAAAGATTTTGTTTGCGTTAATATAGGATTAATATTTTATAATCCTATAAAAGTATAAATTTTACAAGTCACATGCCAGTGTTTGTCGCTGCTGCCAGATTCTTAATGTGGGAGTGGTACTCATTTATTTCTATGGTAAACTAAAGTCTTATACTTCCTTATCAAACACTAAGTGTTAACAGCTGCTTTTTTAAACAACGGCATGGATTTCAGGTGGTATGTACTCATTCATCTTTAATTTTGAACTCAGGTAATCGTTCACCATCCTGAATATATGTTTTCTAGGTGTTAAGTCAGTCTGTCTCTCCGTAAAATCCCAAGATTGTACTTGCTATAGCCTGCAGGGATTGTGAACACTTGGTAATTACTCCAAAATAAAATACTGCTATTGTTAGAATGAAAATTGAAAACACTGCTGCACATATTGCTCTCTGGAAAGTCCAGAACTCAAGGACATCATTAGAAATTTGGAAGGATTCAGTTGAGAAGAAAAACGCCAAGGCTTCTTACCCTCTGTGAAATACAGGAGTTGATTTTTAATGCTTCTTATAACCGCTGTCTTTTGCATAACACTTGGCTTTCTCCTCTCCAGCTGCTAATTTAGATGTTAGTCAGAATCTGGGCTATTGGAATATATTTTTGGATGAGTGATGTCTTTATAGAGGCAACTTTGAAAGACTGAGGATTAACCTGACTGGCGAACCTAATCTTTCCCTCTTTTTTGTATAGGTCTGAGGCTTTTAGGTGCTTTTGCTGCTCCATTCTCCTCTATATAACTTTCTAGATGTGCATGCATTCTTTAATTTTTTTAATCACTGTAATTTTTTCAAACCTTATTTGGAAACTTATTTGCATATACGTCAATAGGGAAAGGCAATTATGCAGCACTGTCGTGTTTCAAAGATCTCTATTAATGTTATAACAGACATCAAATACTTTTCCTTTATTCCTTTTCTTTTGAATCATAGAATGGCTTGGGTTGGAAGAGACCTCAGAGATCATCTAGTTCCAAGCCCCTGCCGTGGGCAGGGTTGCCAGCCTCTAGATCAGACTGCCTGAGAACGCATCAAGCCAACTTAGTGCACCAACCTTACTCATCCTATAATGCTGTTGTGAAGTTTGTGGTCACTAAGTTTTCCAGATTATTAAGGTTTCCCTGTCAAGCTTTATCTGGGAAATCACCTGAAATTTCTTGCTTTCTCTCAGGATGCACTCATTTCCAGTGTGCAAATTGTTCAGAACTGTTTTTCCTGCAAGCCCTCAGAGGTGTGAGAAATATTGTTCGTACAGTTAAGTTAGTTACTGACTCCGAAGTGAAAGGAGAAATCCTTCAAGACTTGCAACTCCTTTCACGTGGATCTATCTCCCGTGCCTAGGTTAACCCCACCATTTTTTTCTGAAATCATTCTTCCTCTTCTCTCATGCTTCTAAGAAGTAAGACTACAAACAAAGACAATATGCTTGCTACCCAGTATGTCAGAATTGCAGCCAAGCAACAGATGAAGAAAAATAAAAATTGCAAGTACGGAGGTATTTTGTTCTCCTTTCTAACCTTCTAGTCAATTTGAACTTGTCTAGAATGCATCTAATGATCCCTGGGATATTTAATCAATTCCTGATTAAGCAAATTTTCTCCTTGGATTCAGAGGCAATTCAGTGATTAGTGAATGCTTTAGACAACTCTTTCTTTGGAGACGTTTTACCACATCCAATTTTTGATACCAAATAAGCGTCATAGTTTGAAACATTCTGGTGAGAACTATTATTCAGATGATAAAATGGGGAGATGGAAAAACCTCATCTTGCTAAAGATTTTTCACAGCAATGATCTGCATCTGGTTGCAGCTGCTGTATCATGTTGCACCTCATAAGCTCTGAGAAACAGAATAGCTGAAGAAAACTGGGTATACAAATGTTCATGAAAAATCAAATATAGGAAATTGTGACTGCCACATAATGGGACTATTAGATTTGCAATATATGGCATGATAGAAAAAGTTCAATCAATGCTATTTACCCTGTCTGTAATTGAAGAACAATTGGCCAGTGACTGAAATAAAAGGGCAGGGAAATATGCTAGGAAAATAAATTCAAGGAATCTTGCTGTCAGGATATTGTATAGTGAAATAAAGTTGTGGCAGAAAATAATGGTGCAGATAGTGGAGCTATTTAGAAGCTTTTTGAATAAATATTAATTAACTAGAAGATGTGATCAGTCACAATGTGAGTGTTGAGTGGTGGGGGGAACCTTCCTGTCTTCCTGCCAGTGCTCTTGCTGACTTCCTTTGCCCAGGTTTTGGCACCGTAGATCCTTGGGCTGGATCACGAGTTCGACCTCCACAGGCTCTTGGAAGATAGATTTCTATCATCTCTCCTAAGAATTTCTAACCTGTACTTGGGTTGTGCTCCCAGCCTGCTCAGAACCTTGAACTGTTTGGGATGTTCTTTTTTTTTTTTTTTTTCCTCACAAAGAAACTGCACAAATCTTATTGTTCCCCTCGCCTCTTTTGGATTAAAAAAATGTCTGATTATTTTTATGGCAAATATTTTTTCATGGAATGAAAATCTTTTAATGTCAGTCTTCTAGATGACTTTTCTTACTGAACTTGATCTAATCTGTTAGGAAAAATCAGGAATAGAGATTCATATTTCAGAATCTTGCATTTTAGACTGAGCAGGAAAATTACTTTTAAAGGTTGAACTCCGATCATCTGTAACACTGGAGTGAAACAGTGGGGCATTCTGCAAAGTAGATCTGCTGCTCTGTGCAGAAAACATTGCATTAAGGGGAGAGTTTGCATTAAGGGGAAGTCTAGGCTATGTTTTATACCCATCTAATTCTGCTACCTACTTGTTCACTTGAGCAGTGTGTGTATTTTCCTTTTTTTATCAATTATGCATAACTTAAGCGCTGCTACTGTAAGCGCTGCTTACAGGAGCACTGCAAACCCTTTCAGTATTGTACAGCCTCCCATACGTTTGGGCCCTACAACACTAGTTTCACCTCCAAATACCCACTGCCACCCACCCCTTTGGCTTTATCGTGCTCTCAAGAGGAGCTTCAGTCTGAAGAGTTAGTGGTGGTCCAAATTCTGATATGTCTCTAACTCAGTTCACTCTTTGTAGAAAGCGTCCCATTCACACCTATAGAGGAGACAGTTGTCTTCTCATTATTAAATGTTTTATCCTTATTTATCTTATTTTAATTCAACTGTTCTGAAGTACTTGGAAAAGTAATCAAGTATGACAATGCTAGGGTTAATTAACAGTTGGTACGCTGCCAGCAGCTCCCCATGGATGTATTGATGATGATACTGATCTTATCTGATAGGCTTTCCTAGGAAAAAAATCCTCTAGAAAGAAGCAAAGATGTGATCATATGAATGTATAAGGACGGTAGGTGTCCTTCCTGCTGTTTTATGAATGTGTCTGAAGAATTTTCTTTGTGAGAAGAAAAGACATTCAATCTAACCCTTATCTGTATTATACCACAAAAATCTATCTTCAAATGACATCAAACACTTGTCTTGAAACCACAAAGCAAAGAAGTGTAAAGCAGAGTCTGAAAACTCGTCTTACAGATTGCACTGCAGTAGTACCATCCACATGAAGGTTGCTTGCTAAGTGAGGACATAAGGAGTTACTATCCATGGCTAGAGACTTGCCATATTTCAAGTTTCCGGTTGTCAGCTACTCACGTGTACCTGTGTTAACAAGACACATATCGAGGTCTTTGTTTTATGAATCTGGAAATCTTGAATTGTTTGTTTTAACTGCAGTGGTCTTGAGAGGCATAAGGACATTCACATTTTGCTGCTCAGAGATTTCTTTCTCTCCTGCTACAAAAAAAAAAAAAAGAAATAAGGTGCCAAGAAATCACAAAAGAAATTTAAAAAAAAAAAAAATCCACAAAGAAATCTACCGAATCACTCACTATAAGTGGTAAGATTTGCCAAAAATCCACCATCTCTGTATAACACAAGCTATCTGGAAATTCACACACCGTATAACTACTTATGTTTTTTTTTTTTTCATAGCCATCAGTGAAATGAACATACTGGGCTAGATATACTTACAGAGAGAGGTAAAGAAGGAATTCCACTCAGATTACTGCCAGTGGGGCCGTGCAGCAGAAATGTTAGGATGAGAAGTCAGTGCAAAATGGACTTGTCCAAAGGCTGAGGATGTGTTAACCATTGTATTGGGTTAATGTTATATTAAGTATTGCTAGAAGGGGTGGCATGTGAGAAGAAACCAGGGGTTGCCCCTGCATTGCACACGGCCTGTACTAGAAAAGGGAGAATTAAAATCAAATACAAGCACCTTCCTGGCTGGTGAGGAGGAGGTGAGAGAGCAGCTAGGTGGGTGTCACCAAATCATAAGAGCTGATAGAAGTTAAGATCTGTTCTACAATATTGCTGTGCCATTTTCACATCTCTCTGAATGTTTCTCAAGTGCCTTCATCCATGCTTTTCATTTGGAAAGCAAATAAACAGTTGTTTGTATTTTTCCAAAACATCAGAATAAATTCAAAATTTGACCTCATTTATTTAGCTGTAAGATTTTTTTTTTTCCATTCAGGCATGGAAAAATATTTAGGCTTTCTTGGGATTTGATTTCTTCTTCTGTTACAGATATTCTTGATTATAAAATTAACATTTTTGTTTAAAGAGTTTGTGTATTTGAAGTCACCTTTTCTTTGCGTTTTGACTTGCATTTTAATTTTGTTCTTCACAACTTCTGGTGTTGCCATCATTTTAATCTTGCTGTAACTGCTGTGCTTCTTTAGCAAACTCTAGACTTTTCTTGAACGCAGGATCCAAGATGTGTTTGGCGGTAAATAAGCAAAACTTGCCGATGCACTGAAATTTTATTTTCACAAGTAAGCTAAGCTCATCGCTTTATCTTGATTTCTCAAGTGCCTCCTGAAAAACATAAGACAAATCCCAACCTGATTTACCACCTTCAAAGCAGCAGCAAGGCGTTTACAGGGGGCTAGAATAGATGACTAATGGGAGCATTAAGAAATTAAACAGGTGCAGCTTCCTTACTGATTGCTCCATGTCCCTTCCAGGTTTTTGGACTTCTCCTAAGAATAGTACCTCCCCATAACCAGACCATGGCATCCAGATGGTGCAGGAACGTGTGCTACAGAAACACTGAAGAGACAAACACAGCGCTGTTAGTAGCTCATCAGAGTGCTCTTCTCCAGTTACTTCTCCAAAGAGGAATTGATCTGATTTTGGGTGGTCTTCTGCGGAGAAACACCAACCAAAACAAAAGTATCAACCCTACCTTCTATTCTGACTCTACCCAAAACTTGAAATGCATCACTTTCGCTCTGTGATTAAGTCAATTCATGGGATCCGTTCTGCATAAATGTTTCTCAGGAAAAATCCCTTAGTGACAGTATCACTGTTAAAACTGGTCAGCTGGGAGGGGAGTGGGACAACGAAAAGAACCTGAACTTCTTAAGATACACATCTGCATATCGACCTGTTACTCCAAGTCCTGCTTTCAGCCAACTCGGTGCTCGCAGCGCGCCGATGTTTGGCTGCAGCTGAGCGCGAGGAGCGGGGCCACGCGGCGGGGCAGAACCACTGCCCCGAGGGCAGCAGGCGGGGCGGGGCCCGCACAGGTGCTCCGAGTTCGGCCAACGGTTCCTCCACAGCACGGGGCGGTCACGAAGCTGTGCGGGCTGCAGGGCTGGGACCTCGTGGGGAGCAATGTTGGTGAGCAGCTGGATCGGTAGCTAGTTGGCGAGTGGTGAGTAATTGCGTTGCGGATATATATATATATATTTACATTGCTATCGTTGCGGTTTTGTGTCGATTTTCCTTTTTTATCTTTGTAAATAGTTTTTCCCTCGAGCTGTGAATTCCCTTTTGTTTGACTTCCCGCCCTCAGCCCACCGAGGGGAGGAGCGAGCGGAGGTCTGTCTGGCGGCTGGCTGCGCTGGGTTAAACCACAGCAGTTACAGTAACCTAGAACAGGAGCTGCTGGCCTCCTGTTTTGCTTCCAGAAGCCAAGGCTGTTGTGGCTTCCCTGGAACCGCTGCGTGACCTTCAAACTTGTAGGGAGCGGAGCTGAGATGCACAAAACCTGTGATGGGGCATAGCTGCAGCAAGCTGATCGAAGAAGAAAACTTTTGACCAGTTTCTCAAACCTCAGTATTAAATGTTTCTCATCTTAATTGCAAAACTTTCTTCGAAGCAAGGGCTGTAAGGAAGGGATTTATTTATTTATTTATTTATTTATTTATTTATTTATTTTTGGTGGTGTTTTAGAGACAAGACAGAGTTTTACTAAAGTGATTAGTCACGAGGAAGTGATAAAGTGACCAAATAAAATATTTGTCTTGATCTATATGAAGAAGTTCTGGTAGTAGCTCACTGTATGATTTCTTGGACTCTAAACTTCTTGGAAGGACTCTTGACAGCCATTGTACCAGGGATTTTGTTATTTCTGTGTTTCAATCACATAAAGAGTCAGAATGCTGTAATACAGCATATATTGGTAATACAATATATCGATGACTTCTGTGCTAACATTAACGAGGGGAGAAAAGGAGGTGAGATATGAGGATGCAGCACAGAGAGGAATTAGATTTGAATCAGGTTTGTAACATCTAATTTGAGCTGTTGTTTTGTGATATCAGCTTAGACCGTCTGCATTTTGGTTGCAACAAGCTGCATAGAACAAACAAAAACGTTGGTGGCAGGGTATGTGGCATACAGCCTTTTACAAATTTAGTTTAAAGTAAATGCACTTCAAAAGTAACTTTTTTTTTTTTTTTAAATGGCCTTTTCTCTAATTTTCTTAAGTGTAAGAAAATGAGCTCACTTCTTACTCAAACATACGGTACTTTATCAAACTTGTATATAAATTACTTGATTCTTCATACTGCTGATATTCTTCCAATTGTTTTAATAGACCATAAAAATGGTAATACTGTGGTAAACCATTAAACGCTTAGCCATTTAGCCCAGCAGTATTCCTTGTTTAATAGTTTTACTCATTTAACACTTACGATTTGTAACAGAGTAAATCTAATTTTAAAGTAGGTTGAGGAAGTTAAACCACCTCTGGGGAATAAATCTACACTCCCTTACCTGGAGGGCAATACTAATTGCTATCCAGACCCAGAACAGGCTCAAATGAAGTCAAGCTTCAAGGATTACTAATGAGTGAGGCTTACATTGTGTGAGCTGAAAGTCTTTGAATGCTATTTTTTACTTGAGAAACCAACTGAACAAAAGTCTGAGAAAATCCATGCAGTCGGTAGACTGCTGGTGCTTTTAAGCATTAGTAATTATCAGCCTTCTTCCTTGGGATGTTAATGATAGTGGTTTGACCTTACCCCAGCATTCCTATCTAAATGTGTAACTTAGCCATCAGTTTGCTTTAAATCAAGCACGAAATCTGTCTGAGTGCCATTTCATATGGATATTAAAAAAACATCAGGGTCTACTTGGCTGCTTTTGTCAGCTAAATCTTTTGCAATTCTGTGAATATATTAACGGATTAAACTGACCTTCCTTAAATTTTGTATTGTAAGTTTTTCTTTGCACTGAAGAGGAGCTCACCTGCTTTTATTCCAGTGCATGTGAGCTATTCACAGGTGGTTCCTTATATCATTACTATTAGTATTATTTTGTCTTAGATTTATCTAGTTATATCAATGGCAAGGCAGAAGAGCTACTTCATGTAGAACCCTTCATTCCTTCCATCAGTTTTCCACTGCTTTTATGTAAATCCTGAGTTTGCTCTATTCTATGGTTGTCCTGTGTTTCTTTTCTCCACCTTCAGTTTAGGTTTTTTTTTTTTCTGGAATACAAAAATAGACTCAAAAATGTTCAAAAAAACTAGCAAGCTGTTTTTAAGACCTTTTCAAAACAAAAAAAAAAAGAAAGTGTTTGTAATGATTGGCTAGAAAATTGTAATGGTGAATAAATTGTAAAATAAAATACTTTGCAGGCCAAAAGAGAATGGGAGAAAAAAAGATCAGGTCTCTGTTGCTCATTTAAATCCTGTTCGAGCCCAGAGGGTTTAATAGGTACTTAAGTGGTGCCCCAGAGAGTGTGATGGGAACTTGCATGGTGCAAATACCTTCATCTGACTTTCTGCAGCAGCTGAGTTTTGCCCCCAATGGCCAACCTCAGTAAAACCTAGCTATTTTCTTTGAATAATAAAGCTGTGGAAAATCCTGCAAGTACATGGAAATCAGAAGTAGGAATAGGCCCTAGAGGATTTTTAACCTAAATAGAAGAGGCTGTATCTTCAGCTCTGAAAGCTGTTACTGTTTCACTATTCTTTCTTTTTGCCTCTGGGATATTCCTGAAACGTGTGCATCTTCTGTTCTGTGAGATGTACTTGGCTTCCTTAGATGTAGGGAGAAGCAGGAGGAGCTGGACGATGGCATGGCCTCCAGCGCTTTGTTTATGAGAACACCCTTCCAGCAATTTTATGTCTGCATGAGGTAGAATTGTTTCCAGTCTGCCCTTGAGCTGTGGATCAAGCATTTTACTTCCTCTTACTCTTTTCTGCTTTAAAACTTTATATTCCTTTTCCAGAGTTTTTAGACAGGTGAGCTTTTGTTGTTTGCAGTGGTGTTTGAAGCACTTCCTGGTTCCTAGCTATATTTCACAGTTGATTGTGCTAGCGCTGTGGATTTCTTTCTTTGCAAAAAAGCTAACCTGAGACCAGGCCCAGCATGTTGTTTCTTCTTCATAATAATTGTAGGACAGTGCTGTAGTGCAGTCATTGCCTCAAACTTCTTGTACTAGGGCTTAGTTTAAAGAAAGGGGACTGAGTGCTCTGTTCTCCAGAGCGGTGACCTGGGGCTGTGTGCCAGCAGGGTCCTGTACTGAAGGTCTGGTGAGCTGAACTGACTGCTGGCTGAATCCCTCCTGGGAAGAAAAGCCACATTTACCTGCTTGTTCTCTAGTCCTCCTGTTGCTAATGTTTGAAAATTCCTCAGATTTCTTTCTTTCTTTTTTTTTTTTGAACGCTTATTTATTTATTTTTCCAAAATGAGGACAACCCAGCTAGTGACCATAGCACTAGTATCAGCTTGTCCTAAGGGACTGTGCAGGGTACCTTGGACTCCCAAGGCTGGCCATCTCCAGGAGAGCAGCGCTGTGTACACTGCGTAGCTCCACGTTTCCAAATTTATGTATAAAGTACCACAGAGAAGTGCTACATTGGCTGTTGCAAATAAAATATACATCATTCCCTATGAGTGGGAATTACCTGATCCGTTAGTTTAATCCTCTGAGTAATTACTGGTGTTGTTCTGCTGTAGCTGTTGTTTTGAGTGGCCACTTGATACTGGGGTTACTTCATATATTAAGAGCAAGAAAATTTGCTCAAATAACAGTGTGTCATCTCCTGGCAATGCTGATTACTTAATGGTGATGAATACATAGAATACCACCTTGTTTATTGTATGGCTGATTTACAAAAATAAATTTCCTTTTCCATGGAGCATTGAGAAACGTACGTGCAATTCAGTAGTGGTTGCTTGTGTTATTAGCTCTTGTCCCTCCACAACAATTTGCCAAAATAATTGCCTCAGCCACAATGACCTTGTTATGTGATGTTTCTAAGATATGCAACAATTTATTTCTTACTATAGTTTTCTTGTTTAAATTAGCATAATTTCTTCTTAAAAATAATCAATCTGACTCTTCTATTCAGCAGTGACATAGAAATTGTTTATGCTATTTTTACTTTCTTAATATTTTAGGTTATCTTTTTTTGGAAGACTACTAATGATAGATTAGGAAGTAAACTACAGCTTTCATAAAGCAATTACAGTATGTAGCTTTGCTTCTATGAGAATTGCTTTTAAACATCAGAGTGAAATTTATAATGAAGAACACTTTATTTTAGAGTCTGCTTTTGTAAAGCCTATCTGAAAATCTGTGCAGATAAGAGTATATGTAGAAGAGTAGCTGCTAGCTTTTGTTTCCTGTCTTACTTAATTACATAAGGGCTGCACCAAAAGTAATGCCTCCTACTTTATGATGTTGGCCCACACTGTCAGAAGCGGATGGGAGCAGAGGTTGAACCTTTCCACCAGTATCCCATTACGTTTTATTCCCATATGACAGACAGCAGCAGAGAGGCACTCTGACAGAATGGCACCTGACATGAAAGTGGGAATCAAACAAAGGTGTGTCACTGAATTTCTCCATACAGAAAAAATGGCACCCACTGACATTCACTGATGCTTGCTGAACACTGATGGAGACCAAACAGCAGATGCGAGCGCAGTGAGGCAGTGGGTGGTGCATTTTAGGAGTGGCAACAGCAACATGAAAGTCAATCCACGTTCTGGATGGCCATACAAATTTTTATGGCATTCAGGTTCTTGTTCATCACTGGTGAAAATGCATAGATAATGGTGGTGACTATGCTTAAAAAATAGCTTTTCATAGCTGAAAATTTGCTCTTTCTAGTAGTGTTATTTGATTCTTTGTATCAGTTGTAGTTTCCATGGAATAAATTAGAGGTGTTACTTTCAGAGCGACATATGTGAATCTATAGGTTTCTCTCTTTATTGCTGGTAGGAAAAGGAAGCAAGCGTGTTGTGTACTGATTGCATTGCTCTTTTCTGTTGATCTTATTGATTGATATTTGATCAATGAAGTGAGTATTGTAGATGTTTGTTAGAATTTCTACTGATGTAATCATTCCAGAAGTCAGATTCCCTGTTTTCCTGGCTCTGTGCTTATTATCTTTAGTTCCAATAACATTAATGCTAGTTTAAATTGTAGCTTACAAACCACACTTAGGTGTTCACATATTTTATATCCAGCATCCTTTCGAAACGCTGGGTTGTTCTATTCATTCTGTCGAGGTATCTAGAAGTTCCTATTGTAGGCCGGTTTGAGACAGGGTCGTCTTCTTACCCTACCCAGAAAATCTCTCCAGTCTGGAAGAATCACCGAGCTTCTCTGTGGTGAATGGCCGTGTGGGAGTCATTCCATTTGCCTTCCTTGTATGTTCTTCATATGTATCCAGCAGCTCCACGTGCTCGCACAGACTTGCTGATTCTCATGGATACATTCGATATTTTTATTCTTTATGTCTCTTGTAAGTTCCTTACCAAAATCTTTTGGGGTTTGTTTTCATGATTCCGGTTTTATGTTAATCTTGTCAGAGTTTATTATTCTTAATTTTCTCAGGTGGATGCAACTTCTGCTTTTTGAAGGATGTCCTTTTATGTCTAATAGCCTCTTTTACTCGGCTATTTAAGCACACCAATTTTTCTGGAAGCCCGTTTAAAATTATTTTTGATAGGTAATATACTTGTACTCTGAGCTTTTACTGTGGTTCCTTTAAAGAGTTGCTCTGCCAGTTTATATAAAAAGAAAGCTTTAAAATATTTATACGAATATTTTAAAATTTTAGCTACTGCTTTTTAATTTATTTTTAAATAGTTTCTTCATTTTTACATCATTCTTCTTTTTCAAGTTAAGCAAGCTAACCTTTCAAGTTAAACCTCTCGTGGATTTCTTTTGGGGTTTCTTTTCAGCTTTTTTTCCCCCATTTTTTGCACGGAGTTTTGTATCTGAGTATAGAACAGTATCTATTTCAGAGTATTTCTTGGGTAACTTCATCTTAAATCTTAAGCCAGTTTAAGAATTGCTTCTCCTCTTGTGAGTTTTCTCATTAGCTGCTCCAAAAAGCAGATTTCTGTGGCATCTAAAAATGTCTACCACATGTGATGTATAGCTAAACTATATCATAATCAGGAATAAATAAAATCTTTCATTATTACCATGCTTTGTGTTTTCACATCTCTTCAGTCTCCCTGGTAATTTGTAGCCATTGCTGTGCTAGTATATTTTAGACATGTTACATTTCTGTTTTAGTATTTTTTGCTTAGTTCTCTAAACCTTTGTTTTATTTGAAAACACAGTGCTGGAATATAGATTACTTTTTTTATGCTACTGCAGTCTCTGGGATTATAACAAGCTCTCCTGAATGTCCAAGGTGGTGATTCAAGAAACTTCCTGACAGATGTACAAGTACGGAAAAAAGCTTTTTTTTCCCTGCATTTCTGTAGTGACATTATTTGCACTGTAACCGAATGAACTTCACGGTAAAGTTAAGCAAGATACATATTTAAGTAGTGGAGACAGGCTTCATAGCATGCATAGCAAAGTTGAAGAGAATTCTGCTTTACTCTTATAGGATTTATATTTGATAGTATTGCTCCTGCAAAAGATGGGATCGCAGAAAACATTTAAAAATAGAAACTTCTTCAGAAATGTATTTTGCAGCCGAAAGTGCAAAACCTGAAAGTGTAACACCTGAAAGTGATTTCTTCTCAGTACACACTGAATATTAGGATTAATACTTTATATTATTTTATTATGCAGGGAATTTTTGATGGAAAAAGATTGAAACTGGTTGCAGAGTGATCACGTCAGAGACTTCCATGTCTCTAGACTGTAGAAAATAAAGAATTAAAAAATGTGATTGCTCCAAAATTTTTGTTATAAGCTATGGCTACTTTAGAGGAAAACGAAGAAAACAAATTGAACTACTGTGTTTGTTCTTTCAGGCTGCTCTGAGGCCTGTTTACCTCTTTCTGTTCTAAGTTACTAGGAGCTTTTAGATTTTAGGTAGCAGGATTTGGCAAAACATGCCCATTAACCTGGACTATTTTGGCTTTCTGTTTAACTTGAGTAAGTGCTGTGGTGTTAATTATTTAATTACCATTTGATGGAATTGCAGGTTTTTGATTATAAAACATAGGTTTATGATGCTGGAGCTGCAAGGACTTCTAGTTACGTGATTTTTCTCCTGGAAACCTCTCTCCTCATTTCCAAAAAGAGGAGAAGGTCAAATCTCTTGCATCTTCTCTTCCACCACACTCTGCTTCTTGTAGTATGAGACTTTATACATTGTAACTTACAAAAGCAAAATGGACATGCCAGCTAACAAAATTTTCAAAAAAATTTTTTCACATGGAACACCTAATAGGCTCTAATTTAGTGAGCCACATCTGCAACTTACATACAGTTCTGACTCTGGTCTGCTTTTAAAAACAAAATTAATTTTATAATGTAATTTTTATTTTTTTATCTGAAAAGAAGCTCACTTATTTGTGTTTTTGTTGGAACGCTTTTCGAAGACGTTTCTCTTCTTACTGAGCCCTGTCCTGCTGTATTTAAGAATAGATGAAAGCTAGATACGCAAACTTCTTTAATTGTTTTGTGATCTTCTTTTACTGAAGTTACAGAAGAAGAATTAAATTTCCATGTAGTAGTAAATGTGTGTTATTTTAAATTCTTTTTTATTGTTGTTTGTCTCCTGAAGAAGAGAAAGTAGATTCCCATATGCTTTGAGCTCAAACTGTAGACTTGATCTCTGCATAAGAGAGGTGAACATTTGTGGTAAATGAGTCTTTCTTAATGAGGACCTGCTGTTCTGTATGAAACAGTGTCACAAATAATAATAAACATCAGCTGGTTTCTGCAGTTGCACTAGCAATAAAAAATGGCTAGTGAATCTCTGCTCCACAACTGTGCCTTACGAGGAACAGCAGGCCCTCATTACCTGTCCACAGCAGCTGAGTTAGACTGATGCACTGATGGTCAGTGCTGCCTAAGCTCATTGTCTTTGAGTTTTTTTGAAAGGCAAAAATAAATATTTTCCTCCTTTTCAAAATGATTTTTTGAGTGCTCCCTGATGTTGATTATGCCGCTTTCAAACTATTAGATTGCTAATGGACTTTCCGGACACTGAGTCTGGGAGCTGCAGGAACTGAAGATGCGTGTGGTTCAAACTGAGCTCCTGAGCTGACATATAATCATCTGATTAAGAAGTAGGAAATCAGATTGTGATTTATTTCAAAGAGGATTTGGCATCGTATTCTTGCTTTAGTGGTCAAAGCATGAAAGCCTATTCTCCATGTGGAGAATATGAGAAGTTCTGTAATACTTTTATTAACAATATCACTTGCCTCCATTTCATCATTTTCCTTTGTGCTGTTTCCCTCTGGCCTGATTGTCAGTTAGTCTGAACTGCAGGAAGAAAGTGTAGGAGAAATGGTAGAAGAGTATTTGGCCTGAAAGGAAAGACTGAATCAAGGTCTGAGGAGTGTAATCACTTCAAGGAGATTATCTTGATAAGGAGATCAAACGTACCAATTATTTAATGTTTGTTTCATTGAAATCAAAAGAAACTAGATGGGAAGAGGCTGGCTTTAATTTATCCTGCAGCCTTGCATAGGAGTTCCTGCAGATGCGAGGAAGACAACTTGAACTGAAACAGTTGGGCCTGTACTTGCTGAGCTGAGGAGACTTGCAGTGGATGAGTAGTGAAGTCTGGCCTGTGTGGAAATGGCTGCTCCATACAACTTTTCAAGAAGTCTAGTAGTTTGTACAGAATTTCAGGAATTATGCTTTATCCTGAGTGAAAGGCAGAAGTTGGGAGATATATGAGAGAGTTCGTATTTTTTTTTACGTACAGGCTTATAGTGCAGAGGCAAGAAACTGCTTTGTATTTTTATTGGTTAAAAGCTCTTGATTTTTTTTATCTTGATGTTATATTTTACTGATGTAGAGAAATGGAGATGAGAACTATTTTTCTGAATGTTTTTTATTTTGACCAGAATCCTTTGACAGTGTTGTTCAGCGCAGGAATTTTTACACAGTATCCCAAATGTTAATAAGGTTCTTCATTCATCTGTTCATCTCTAATGGTATCTTAATTTCTTAAAAGCCTCTCAACTGAAGACTGAAACAGTTTTATTATTATTTTTATGTGATTCATGACAAAAGAATCCTGATAGTAACTCAGACTTGCTGTGATCCCTGTTGGCTCTATTCATAAAGGCTTTAATATGATTATCTTGATTTTTAGTGAGATTTGTGTAAGCACTGAGTATTTAGATGAACTGAAGTTAAGAAGAGTGTTTAATAAATCTTTGTTACTGAATTTTTCAGTGAACTGGACTTCTGTTTAGCATTTCTACTTCAAACAAATAGACAAGTGGTCTTCCTTACCCAGAATCTGCTTTTAAGAGGAACAACCAAGAGTTTTGCCAGACTCTTTTCCAAGATTTACGAATTTGATTCGAAGTTTAAATCACTTCTTAAGTCTAGATTTTCACAAGTAAACTAACTAAATTGAAGTACTACATTTATCTGAAGTTAGGTTCCCCAGAATGGTAATATTGAAGATCTGATTTCAGGTAACAGTTTTTGTTATCTAAAACATACATGTGAAAGCCAGCGCATAAATCTTCCTAGTTCTCCCTGTATCACACTTAACCATTTTGGATTTCTCAAAGGATTAAAAAGCTTAAAATTTTCTTGGATGTTCCATTAGGTCTATAGCACCTTTTATATACATACATATTTTAGAGTGAATTTTGTTTCATTCTCCTTCCAGAAATGTGAGTCTAGATTTTTAGAAAGTTATTTTAGTCATAGGCAATTTGTTAGGCATTAAATTCCAGGAGATGGAGCAGGTACTCCAGATGACCAGTGCTTTTTCTACGAATATCAGTAGCTCACAGTGTGTGTGCAGACACACTTTTGTGCTTAAGTCATTTCTGCAGAAAATTGAGAAGTATCAGTTGTTTTTTCCCATTTTTTCCAGAAAAAAGGAATGAAGCAGTACAGCCTGGAAAACCCTGCCCTTTTCAGAGCCACATAGGCTTTCCAAATATCTTTGGAATAAGGGTTTTACATCTTATGAAATATTCCAATTACCCATCCTATCTTTGGAAGATCAGGTTCAATGAACAGCTTTCATGTGAAGGCTCATAGACGTTGTTGTATCTAGTAGCGACTGTAATTTGAATGTCTGTAGGAACGGTCTTCAGATGTTTGAACATTCCTTTCATAAGGCATCAGAGAGAGCCTGAACTGTAAAGTCTTTTTTAAAGCTGCATGGCTTTAGAGCACTGGCTTAATTTGTGTGGTTTACTGTACTTCACTACATTTTGTGTAGTTTGCATATGTAACCGGTGACAGTTCAGAGAAGAAATTTAATATTAAATATCTTAATGCCCCAAAAACATGAGGTCAATTTTGGCTTGTGATCTCAACTATAAAAGAAAATCAGAAGGAATAAAATGCATCATGAATAAATGTGTTACATAAAGTAAATTAAAAATACAAAGGTGAAAGATTCTCCAAACCTTTCAGTTCTGATAGTGTGTTTTTAATACCTTGGAAAAATAGGTTCTTTATATGTGATTTCATCTTGACTCTGATCTTTTATTCCACTGGAATACATGTGTGTTTGAGAAAGTCTCCCTACAAATTATTTATTACACTTATTGAAATGATAGTGTGTTCTGTGCCTTATTATGATAAAGTTCTGTTGGCTGGACTGTTCTTGTTTGACATCCAGTGTTTTTCTGTTTCCACGTTGTGGAAACAGTGTGTGGGGTTTGCAATAATGGATGTTGCAACCCTCTGCTGAAGCTTTGGAAAAAAATGGCCATCAATCATAACGTCTTTCCAATTGTAGTTCCTATTAAATGTGTTTTCATTATTTATTTAGAAGCTGTTATGCTGTCACTTAATCGTACAAGAGAAAGAAGGGAAAAAGCCCTTTTAATGAGGCTTAATGCGCTTTTTTTTAATAACAGTGAGTTGTTTCATGATAAATTTAAAGCATAAGGTATGAAAGTTCCTTAGCAATAAGTTTTTTAGTTGGTTCATATAATCAAAAGCAGTACAACTGGAATATGAGCATCTGCTGTGATCTCTGTTTTCAAACACAACAGAAAGAAGAAAAATATATACTTTCCCTATTTTATACTTTGAAAAGTCAGAACTTTTTTCCTCATGTAATTGCCCTTGCAGATCTCATCAGTGATGGTTGGCATGCTGTGTTTCACAGATCACAGGGCTTTCAAAGCTCGCTTTCTGATGAGTAAGAAGTTCTCTCTAGCCATCAACTCCAAGCCAGACTTGTTTCCTGCTTTGCTTTATTTCTTACTTTATTGCTTTATTTTCTTTACTGATGCTTAACTCACCAGTTTTGTTTTTTTGTATTGCAGTGTAGCACAGTAGGACCTGGGCATAAAACTTGTTGCACAGCAGAAATGTTGTTGTTTGAATTTGATATTTCTTTTTCTTCCTCTGCAAGCTGAATGCAGAAGTCTTTAAAATCTCACATTCCAAACACATAGAACCCTAAAATTACTATGTTTTTTTTTTTTGTCATTTCAATTAATATATTGAGACAGTCAACATTGTAGTAGAGGGATCATGTTGATATACCTCTCTCTGAATGACATGAACAACTCACACTCTTTCACAACCTTCTATTATTTTAGTCTGCTTCCAGATTTATACTTGTTAGGAAAAGTTATTTTAAGACATGATAAATAATAAAATAGTGCATCATGTATATGTCTGCCAACTGTGTGGTTACATGATTTTCAATATTAGCTTCCACAACGTTATATTATTGAATTAAATCTGTTCTATTTTGAAGTTCACGATATTCAATTAACTTTCATTTAGAGGCATTGTGTCGTAAATACTCCTTAAAGTACGATCATCAAATAAGCATCTCTTTTCCTTTAACAACTTTACTTCACCTTTATTGTGCGGTGCCTCTGCAATTGAACAGTTGTTTGCTGTTTAAGAAACACATGCACAATATCCTCTTGTTTAAAAACTTTTGACTTAAACCTGAAGAAGTCTAAAACTTCAGGACTGAAATTATAAATCACAAAGCATGTTCACATCAATGCTAAAGAAATTCCTTCTATCACACCTTTTTTGCCTTAAACTTGAAAATTGTTGACTTCTAATGCAAGTTTTTCTTTTTTTGTTGATCGTTTTATCAACAAAAAACCAATAACCAACCGAAGAACAACAGCAACAAAAAACAGAAAATTGTACAGTAAGAATGAAGTAGGAAAAAATAGATCTATACTAACGCATAATTTCATCCTTTTTTTTTTTTTAACAGATTTGCCTTCTGAAAATACTGGGGAGGGGGAAAAAACATATTAATAGTGCCCAGTTTCTTTCTTTAAGGAGTAGTGTTTTATCTTCAGTGTGGGTTTTCCTTGCCTTGTGATGTAAAAGTAGCCATGGTAACTAAACATTTAAATCACTCCTTTACAGTGTTTTTCTTGAGCAAAGAGTATGTAGAACCTTCACTTCATTGTTGGCCTCATTAATTCTGCTTTTTTTTTTTATAACATTTCAAGATAACTACTCTTACTCCCAAATACGTAGATACAAATGCCAAATCGGTGAAGGCAATCTGATTTTTGCCTTTGAAACTTTGTTGCAGGATGAATGATAGGGAATTTCTGTACTTATAAAACCTTCAGCTCTCATGGAGTATGCGGAAAATCCCATGACCCTAAGGAAGTGCTGTATTTCATTTAATTATACAACAGCATCGGGTGACCTCATTGCAGCCTTCCAGTACCTAAAGGGAGCCTACAAACAGGAAGGGAGTCAACTCTTTGCAAGGGTGGATAATGGCAGGACAAGGGGAAATGGTTTTAAGTTGAAGGAGGGAAGATTTAGGTTGGACATCAGGGGGAAGTTCTTTACCAAGAGAGTGGTGAAGTGCTGGCACAGGCTGCCCAGAGAGGCTGTGGATGCCCTGTCCCTGGAGGTGTTCAAGGCCAGGTTGGATGGGGCCCTGGGCAGCCTGGTCTAGTATTAGATGTGGAGGTTGGTGGCCCTGCCTGCGGCAGGGAGGTTGCACCTTGATGATCCTTGAGGTCCCTTCCAACCCAAGCCATTCTGTGATTCTGTGAACAGCAATTCTGCAGGCAGTGGCCCTTCAGCAGTTGCAGTGTCTCAGGGAATGTTGAAAAAACACTTGAGATAGTGACAACCTCTGTGGGAAGCAACGATGGACTTTTTTCTCATCACTCCCTTGTACCTTTTAGCTCAAGATGAAAACAAATATTGAACTTTTCTCTAATATGTGAGCAATTTTCGATAGCTATATTTATGTGGGAAATAAATATGCATCCATAGTTGTGATGTTGGTGAGGGACACAGTCACATTTCTGTTGTGCGGGAAGCTTGGTGAAACTGAAAATTAATCTCTTTCTTTTGGATTTGCAAGTGTTCCAAAACGCTATAGATTTAAAAGGGGGTTGCTAACCTGCTTTTTCATTAAGTGATATTTTAGGTTTGTACTTTCCGTATGTGCTGCTTGCCGGGTGGTAACTTTATTTAGCTGTGCATTAGGACACTACTAAAATTCACTACTATTAATATTTCACACAATCTGTGCTCCTTGAATCAGCTAAGTAACCCTTTCAGAAACTTGTAGCCTGGAGGTATGTTCCGTAACTTCACATTCTGTAGCTGCAGTGCACCAGCATCATTTGTTCCTGAAGAAGAATGTTATTCATTTGATTTTAGGTTTTAATTTGCTTACCTTCTTCTACTGTGGTCTTAAATTAGAACCCAAGAACTACCTTTTTCAGCAGCTGTTTTAAAGATTTTGAGTTCTGTTTGTCTAGTGGATGCTGACCTTGATATATACTCAACTGGCTGACAGAAGAGAACAGTGCAGATTCTTAGTGTCAGATTGAGTATTAAATGTTCTTAAGACAGTTGTCAACCACCTGTAACAAATCTCCATGAGACCCTTAGGGATCTTCTTACGTAGGAATTCTTCAGTCTGGTTCTTCTGGATTCCATATGAACTAATAAAATGATCATTCATAGGAGGGGAGTTGAAGGATGCATCACTTCAGAGGGACACAGTTTGCTGTGCTTAAGTGTCAGCAGAAAGACTTTCCAATGGAAGCTGGCAAGGTTCGCTTGATATAGCAGTAAGTGCATATAGAGTTAGAGTGGTGAAGAACTGGATGAATGTAGGAGTATGGAGGATCTGGGGAAGCAAAGGCTTTGTGCACCTGATATCTTTCTTTTTGAAGTCAAAAAATATGCCTGGTCTCACATGTGGGATGTGTCTGCATTTGTAGATGTTTCTTGCATGTTAGCTGTCAGGAAGGAAGCATTGCTCTTTATCTGCAGTTGTACTTGTGCAAGGAAAAATAAATTTAATCAGGAAAGCAAACACATGAACATTGTTTTCTTTATTTTCTTAAATTTAAAGAAGAAACAAATTTGGTCCAAGCCTTCTCTAAGATTGATGGAAAGACTAGTCAGAAATCATTGAGAGCACTGTGCTGAGTGCCAGGCACCATGCTTCCTAAACTCACATAGCAGCTGAGCAATGTTTGACTGTGCTTTTTGCAGGCTGGCTGCCTGGGAGGTAGCCAAATTAGACAGCCAGTTTCTCAGCCTTGGTATGTAAATAAGGGAGGTTTGCGTCCCTAAGTATCTGCCCCTTTGACTAGAGGGAAAACAGCTAAGAGGGGTTAAGAAGAATGAATTCCCTGAACCGCTGTGCACTAGGAGGGGGAAAAATGTTATTTTGTTTTTTTTAAGTGGAGAGGGGCAGTTAATGAAGTGGAGAAAAATCTGAGAGTCAAAGGCCCCTAATTAGGTTTCCACTTGGTATGAGTTTTGTTTGTCTGACAGATCTCTTTGGCAACAATGCAAAGCGGCTCTGATGTATTTAGAGGCGTTTGTATTCAATATATGAACTATTACCCACATCTCTAGGCAGAGTTCACACATTGAAATGAAAATTCACCTGCACTTCTGCAAGGTGAAGGGGTTAATCCCCAAATGGCTGCAAACCATATGTATGTGCAAGAACTTCGGATTGCAGAGCAAAGTGGTAAATGCTGAATGTGCAGAATGGCTTAATTTCCTGTGTGCAGGTCTGAGCAAGGTTATTAAGAGACCCTTTCAAGTTGAAGATTTTCCCCAGGGAAACTCCAGAAACATAGCAGTCTTAAAAGGGAGAGAAAAAGAGAGGAGGGGAAAAAAAGGAACCATAAAAAGAGACCAAAATGTGCAGATGCTGTCTGCGTGCTGCATAGAAGCTGGAGGCAATATTTTGTATAAACCTGAGGTGAGGCAAGGTAGCAGCAGTGGGAAAGGTAGGGAGAGACTGGGCTTTCATCAGTGCTTGCTCTTGCTCCTGATACCTTACTCAGATATGTTGCAGGTGTAGAGAGCACGCTGACACGGGAGAGAAAAGCCTGTGTGCGCTGAGCAAGCGAGTGTTGAATCAACTGTTACAGCAGAGAGAAGGAAGAGAGGAAAAAAATATGGTTTGTTTTGAGTAGTGATGATTTGGAGAGTCTTTGTACGTGAAACTATGATATTGCTGCGTCATTGGAAATATCAGCCCATCCAGGCAACTGAAGGCATATTGCCCTGGGGGGAACTACGAGTTTGTCCTCAGCGCACTCCAGTAGTTTCCTGGAGCTGAAGAGAAACTCCAAGCTGGAGTTTCCTCCTGCTTGGAGGGTGCTGTGCTGCATTTTCAGAGTGCGTGTGTTTGGTGAACTCACCTGCCAGGATCAGGGCCCAAAGTTGCGATGTTTCCTGGAGCTGAAGAGCTCTTCATCAACATCCTGTCCTTGTCAGGTGGCCTGCACTGCACACCAGCTATGAAGGTGCATTTGTTGATCTCCAGTTTTCACCCATAAGCTTTCAAACTGATATCTGTCTGGCATGCTGAAACTTGAACATCCAGAGAACATTGCCGAAAGATAAGTTGCTTATTTACAGCTGTTTAGGATTATGCATTGTGCACATAAGCATGTGCTTTCCTCTCGTACATTGCGCACATAGGGCTCTGAAGCTGGGAAAGGAGAAAGAAGATTACTTTGTTGCTTAGAACTCTGTTCTGATTAAAGATCTTTATAAATATGTTTTCACACACAACTGGGGAAAGTGCCAGAGTGTTACAATCACTCTGTGGTTCCTGTGTTGACTCTGACGCGTCCCTCTGTCATTCCAGCATTTGATGTATTGTACCTTGTATGTACTAATGTGCAAAGTGACAATTATAAATTAAAACAGTGTTCAGTTCAAACAAAAGCTGAAAAGACTGTGAAACAGTGGAAATCCATTCCTATCCTGGATACGCTTTCTTGGTGATGATGATGTGCACGTGTCACGCAACTGCTAAGATGCAAGGAGGAACGATTCTCCTATATGATGGCCTAAATACTAGCATACTCAAAATCCCCCTGAAATTTTTGGTCAGTGAGTGAAGCTTTCCTGCAGTGGGATGCTGTTGGAGGAAAGCTCTGGTCTGAGGAACAGTTTCATCTAACTGCACTATGTCAGCATTATGTCTCAGCTGACTTAGTTCCGTGACACATTTAATTATTTCTATGAAGAATGCTGTGTAGTGTCACAGGCAATGAGATGCTTCAGTTCTGTCTCTAGAATGAGAGATTGAAATAGTTATTCCTGTAGCATTATCTCAGAAAAACCCCGAATGTAAGTTGAGTACCTGAGAAAACAAGGAAGAGTAAAGTAACTAACAGGGAATATATAATACACTGCATTAATTTCAGCTTCCGCAAATGAATGATTCTGTGTGGGAAGGGCTGGAACATTTTAGGTCAGGCCTTTTTGCATTCTAGATTTGGAAAGTTTCAGGACCCACATTGTATTGTGGAAAATATTTCAAATATAATAATATGCTACTTCTTTTTTTAAATGCATATTAAGATATGGAAGACAGGTATCATAGAATAGGCTCCTTTTTAAAGAAATCTAATGAATAGTAACAGGAAAAATCCTGTAAATGCTTCAAACCAGGTGTTTGTCATCACCACGTGGATCTGTACAATACATTTGTTATGGAAAAATGCTGTGGGGAAAAAAAAGTGTTAAAACATTCTCTTCAAAGAAGGATGTCCTACAGTTGTGAGATGGGATTGTAGGTTTTTTGTTTAAAAATGTCTCGTCCTGTGTTGTGTGAAAAACTGAAAATATAGAACAGATACTATCAACGTGAGAGTGCTGTTGTACGTAGTAGGATTAGATAGCTGAGTTAACGCTAATGGCAGAAGTTAACAAGTTGTTATCGGTGTGCGTTATGAATCGTGCTGTAGGTATCTCACGTACTTTGACATGTTTTACTCCGTTTAGTTTGCATATAGGTGAAGTCTTTTAATTTCTCCATAATACTCAATAATATTTAATTACGTTTAAACCTTCTCTTTGTTGAATTCCTTAACCTCTTGACTGAAGGGCTAGAGAAGTGTTTTTCAAATTTCAGATGATACTTAAGTCGAAATCTTGAAAACCATGCAATAACTTTTGTAGCTCAGTTTTTGGATGCTCAGTAAGAAATGCTGTAAAAACATAACTTTACATAAAATGTGGAGAATTTGTAAGGTAGTTTAATTATGTGATTAATTTATAGTTCATTTGTGGGAGAATCAGCTGCAGTTAGGCCTGGAAAAGTCTAGCAATTCTGAAGAGAATCTTCTGAAGCTTCCAAATTCTGTACTAAAGTTTTCTGAAGTAAAAACTTGTCTAATATGTTTGGAAATAAATACGTACTCAACCAGTAAGTAGTATTGTGTAGCTAGTGTGCTGTGATTACAGGCTGTGTAACCACGAGAAATCATTCCTTCCTCTATTCAAAATTTGTGTCTGATGTTTCTCTGTATTAAAGAAAGGGCTTCTTGACCTGTGCAACGGTCTGATGATGGAAAACTTGTTCATCAAAGCGTTATAACAGCACAGGACGTGAGAAATTTCTTATGTTGGTGTTTGAGGATATAGAACTCTTCCTGTGCAAAGGGCAAGTTCTGTCATAGTGGGCTGCTCCATTGCAGACATGGGAAGTGATACTCAAAAATTGCCAGTAGTTGCAAGAGCAGTCATTCTTAACAGCGGAGATGTCTATAAACAGGGGATGTGGTAGTGTAAGTAGTTACCTGCCATGAGTGACCTTGAGCTTAATATACAGTTGTCTGTATTGATTTTATCTTACAGCATGTTTTTGAACAGAAAAGCAAGAAGAGCCAAATCCCCCTTATTGTTCTTGAATGCTGCAAGACTCCGTATGTGAATAAGGGGACCAGGAGGTGACTCTATAAAAAGAATATTTAGCTGGGTTTTTAGATCATCTGCCAGATCCTAATCTTTGTAGGCATAGAAACAGGGTTTTTTTCTTCTTTGACAGCCATGCATCTGAAATTAGAGTTTAACTCCTACAGTTGTCAAAATAGATTTTCTGTGGTGTCAGAGCTTTTTTCTAGCATCAAAAGAATATTCAGTTTAAGTTTCATTCCTGTCTTATGAAGACTTAGGTTTGATTTTTCTATAGGCTTACTTCTCATCTTTAGTTGGAAGCCTAGGTGCTGTGCCCAATTATTCTAATTTCTTCTATAGGAAACAATTTAAAAACAGTATTTAGGCGAAGTATGCCATTGGACATTATACATGTATGCTTACCCAGCTGTAATATATTTGTCAGTCAGTGGCTTTTGCTATAGATGTATTTTTACCAAATTTCAACCTAGGGACCACCGATGCAGTTGAAATCTCCTGGGCTAAGCAAAGTGAGGAAGAGCCAGGAGGAATTTCTACAATTGGTCCAGTGAATATATATTTTGTGTAGGGAAGGCTGCAAATCTTTGGTAATTTTTGAATGAATCTTCACTGCTTTTTATTTGTTTTCCAGTTTCCTATATACTATATATACTTAAGTATATATGATGTTAATTAAAAAAAAATTATCCACATGATTAAGATGATGCTAAGTGCTTAGCAAAGATTTTATCCAATGAAAAGAAAAAACTGGAGCTTCAAAAAATTCCCATTTGGGATTGTGCCATGTCTGTGATGTGTATGGCAACCAAATAAATGATGTAGGAAAGGCCATGTAAAAATATTACAAGAAATGGCAAATTTCCTCTCTTTCTGAAATTCAACTTTCAGAAAACAATTAACTGTTTCAAATGTGAAGATAGAGACAACATAAAACAGTATACAATTACAAGCATGGAAATGGTCTAGGCAAAGTAAGTAAGGGGATGGCACATGTAGGATATTATTAATGCCATTAACACCCCATGAGGAAATGATATACTTCCATTTGATTGAAATTTTCTGGACAGTTTATCTTTCCAGTGATAAAAGTTGGATGGTTAGGATTTCCTATTTCCTTCATAGGAGGTCGTTGAATCATACGCATAAAATTAAACTTGTCTCCCACACTGGGAGTCAGTATGTCTGAGATCCTTCTCCAGGAAATCACATTTCTGCACCGGAGAAAGAGGAGCAAGTAGGGATACTATTCATCTTGTCTATCATCTTGCTTCAAGGCTGGATCAACTGTACTTTTTTTGTTTCTGACAGATGAATACGTAACAGTTCTTAAAGATCTCCAGTTAGAAAGGTTTTGCAGCATCCTCAAGGAAATCTATCCTGAGCTTAAGTGTACTTACAATTAGAAAGATATTCATAATATCTAACCTAAATCTCCTTAGCTATGAGTTGAGCTCATTAATTCTTATGGTATCACAAGTAAAAACAGCAAATAGATTACTTCCTTCCTTTCAGTACGTTAGGAGTGTTATCAAATCTTTTCTTTCAGCTTTTTTCTTTTATTTAAGCTTCTCTTGTAGGACAAATTGAAGACCATTCAATCTTTCTTTGGATCATTCTTTTTTCTTATTTTTCCTATTTTTTGAAATTATTCATTTTTTCTTGAGCAGCAGTGACAAAAATAGATGCAGTATATCAGATGATATCTAGATGAAATATTTTTTCTGGAACACAGCAAAATATTCCTTTATGCCTTCCAGGATGTTGTTTCATTTCTTTGTAAGGGCGTGACATTTACTGACTCATAAACAACTTATGATCTGCTATAACCTGAAGATCAGGTCTTCATGGTTCCTCATTAGCTGACTATTCGCTATAATTCCTTTGTGCTTCTAAACTTCTTCTTTCTTTTTGAACTGCATTTAGTTTTCCAGATTACTTCTCCAATTAGCCTTATTTTTCTGGGGAAGTCTTAGGGGAGTTTGTGTTTTTGTTGTTTTTTTTTTTTTTTTCCAGTTGCTTTTGTTTTGTTATAGAACTCCTTGCAGTTCTGTATTCTTTTAAAACATGGTGTATACTCCTGTAACTGGAAACACCTGACATTATGAGAACCAGACAAGACAGTGAAGGAACCTGGCTAGGTAACCCCTCACTGATGCTGGGTACCTAACTTGGGAATATTGTTTTCCATTCAGTTGTGCATCAACATTAGACTCATCTATTTCACTTTTTTTGTTTGTTTTAAGCTTGCCTATAAGTCTGTGTCAACATATGTGCATATTTCAGAATGTTTAACAACCATCTTCTTTCTGCTTTCCATAGCCTGTTACTTGCCATAGAAAGAAATTAAATGTATTTCTCATGACTGCTTTGTGCCAAATCTGTTTGGACTGTTTCTTATCATCAAGAAGCTTACATCTAGGCTTGTAAAATATTTGTCCCAGAAAAGTAAGCTAATTCGTCTGTAGCTATCCGACCACTGTTTTCCCCTCTTGTGCATACCTGAGTTTAAAAAACACCACTTTTCCTTTTCTGTTTGCATGATATTTCACCATTCTCATATGTTACAAATGGGTATTAATTTTGATGTTGCTTTAGTCAGGTCTCTAAATTAACTCTAGCTGTTTTGAAAAGTGTTTAGTTTATCTAGGTGTTGTTCTTTATATATTTTTGAGATACTTTTTTGCTGAGTCGCTGGTACTTCTTGTACCAGCTTACCTATTCGCAGTTGATCTCACCAGTGCAGACTGAAACAAAAATGATATTAAACTTTTGGCCTTCCCCATTTTCCTCTTTCTAGTTTTTCTTCTTCATATAGTAGCAGATCAGATCCCCCTTCCTCCCCCCCCCCCCCCTTTCCAACACCCCCCCCCCCCCCCCCCCCCCCCCCGGGGGGGGGGGGGGGGGGGGCCCTTCTCATGCCCTTCACGCTTTGCCCCCCCCCCCCCCTTTTTGGTCACCCCTTAATACTAATATACTTTCAGTATGCTATCAGGTGACTACCTGAAATCCCTTGCTAGTTGTGTCTAACTGTGTGCTTTTGGCTCTTCTACTTTGTCTATGTACTTATGCTATTGGTTTGTAATTTAAAAAAAATATTCTAATGTCTGACCTTTGAAGTAAAAAATAAATAAATTTATGATTTAGATAAGTGACTTCTTGACAAAATTCTGTGCCACTTGTGCACTTAACTAATTCCTCTTTGCAGGTTTACTTTTTAGTAAAACAACTTCTGTTCTCCTTTATGCTTACATTAAAGGAACTCCTGGTTTTCCAATGTTTTTCTCTCTTTAACTGTGAACTGCCTGCTGATGATCTGCCTGTTGGAGGTCTGGAAATTCTCCGTTTATTCAAAACATATTGAATTCTACTTTTGTGAGGTCTTGAGTTTTATTTAGTCATATTCCCTCTTTCCTTTTTACATGATTATCAACTCTTAGCTCACGGTAAAACTCTTAAGGATAAACAGTAGTAGGGTTACAATCACTGTGGTATGATAATACCGAGGAAATGATTTCCTCTATCACAGGTAACTGGAAATCTATTTGGATTTCACAGAAATGTGTGAGCTAAGTGATTTCTAGGAAAAAACGGAGAAGGCTTTGAGAGAGAAGTAGCCTGCAGGTGAACTTAGGCAACGCAAGTGACGTGGTAGAGGTTAAGCACTGCTATCTGTTTGTATCATCAAAGTATTTTGTTGTTTTATGTTGTATTTCTTTTAGAGATTATTCTTTTCCTTCTTAGCAGCTCTCAGTGTTTTATCAGAGTCTGCTTTTCCTCTTTGGCTGTGGAACACGAGTCTTCTGAGGACTCTGCTGTGTTGGCTTTGTATCAGAGAGGAACATTCACAAACTAAGGCTGAAGTGAAAATACCAGAACAACTTTTTGAAAAGTATGGATGCAGGACTTCTTTAAGAAGTCTTTCATTTCAAGCTCTTGCTTTGAAAAGAAAATGTTATACAAACATTTTCCATTTAAATTTTCTTGTCTCAACAATTCCATTCCCTTTCACATTGAAGTTGTCGTAAGACAATGTTGAATTGTATGAGTGGATGAACTTGAAAAATCAATACTGAAAGGCTGCTTAGAACACTTCGGTTTTGACTGTTATTTTTAGATTTTCAGTTTTTGAGAACGCTACAGATGTTGTCTATGTGACCTGAGGATTTATGTCATAGGACTGTATGGCATTTTTTCCAGTTCTTTGTGTTTTACACATAAAATACATTTGTCTTATGTCATATAATTCCAGAAGAAGGCACATAGTAGTGACTATTATTTCTTCTTTCTTTTATTTCTTCTCTGTATCAGCAAAGGACTATGTCGTTATTTCAATGTGTAAAGAATTCCAGAGAGGACTAAGTCAGATATTGTTTTGATTCATTAACGTACGGTAGATACAATTAGCAGACTTGGAAAGTTTGCTGGATATGGCAGATAGTGCAGAGATTTTGTTGCTTTTCACAGGCAGAGGGGGGAATGATGTGCAAATTTTTATCCCCTTATTTTCTCGGTGCCGAAAAAACACTGAAAAAAATCTCTTATTTTAATTGTACAGTGTTATCTAGCGTGTAATGTTTTTCTGTGCACCATATATTGTATAATCTTAAGATCAATGAATGTTGTTTAGCACTGAAGTGTTGTATGCATCAAAAAATGACAAAAATGGATTTTATGCATATTTTAGATGCCTGCTATACCTTTCAGAGTGAACAAGATTATCAGCATCTGAAAATGATTGCTGAGCAGAACTGGGAAGATCAACCCTAGTGGAAGTGCATAATCTAAAGTAGCTTTATAAGCATGAAATATTAAGAAATCGTCTCTGTCAACAGAAGGTGTTATTAACTTATTATTTAAATGTTCTGAAGCTTCTTTCTGCTGTTGCCACACCACTTTGTGCTTCATATAATGTAGTTTCAGTCTCGATCTTAGTGCTTTGAAACCAGCGTACAAGAATTTACAGTAAGAACTGTATTTTTATACTTGTTTGTGGCAAGGATAGATTTCTCAAAATGGAATTTGCCATGCATTAAGATAAACTTGCAATGCACTCACCGCACTGCACTGAATCCTTCTATCGACAGTAACTTATTTTAATTTCAAAGAATAAGCAACCTTGCACATACTGTATTCTTAAAAAGTCAGTGCCAAAAAATACTGCAGTGCCATGTCCTTAACTCTCCATCAGCTGATGAAATTATCCCCATCTACCTCTGTTAAAAGAAATCTAAACCGAAATTAACCATATTCATAAATTATTTCATAAAATGAATGGAAACTAACTTGTAACATTTAAGGACACGGAAGTCATGTAGATTAATTGTATTTAAGCAGCAATATATAGTGCATCTCCAAAGCCTCGAACTGCTAACCAAAGAGTCAGTTCTGGGTCAGGGAGAATTTGAGTGGTTAAAACTGCACAGTTTATGGGCTGAGTGCAGAGTCCTGGCTAGCTGGAGTTATTTCAGAGAACAGGTAAAGAGGCAAGGCCGTGGAACATGGGAAATTCCAACCTGATGTAAGATAAACCTTTTTCACTGTAAGAGAAGTAAATTGCTGGAATGGGGCCTAGAGAGGATCTCCATTCTGGAGGTGTTCAAGCCTAGACCCTTGGCATCCTGCTTTAGCTGAGCTTGCTTTCCATTGAGATTTGGACTTGAGACTGCTGGAGATCCCTTCCAACTTGCTCTGGTTCTGGGCATCATGATCCAAATAGTTAATTCAGCTTTTTCACAGCTTTGTCTCTGGAAATTAAACTGGAATTGAAAGGAGTGACATATCTCATAAGGCCTTTGGAATGAAATATTCAGGAAGGTTTATCAGTCAAAAAGCTGAGGAATTTCAGGTTGATATGCAGTCTTTTAGATATGTCTAAACCTGAGCCAAACATCAACTCCTAGACTTTTGCAGGATGTCCATGCAATTTTGAATTTACTTTTTAAATTGGCAAGCAACTTACTGAATACATTTCAAAGGGCATAGCAGAACTCTAAGCCAAGAAATACAAAATGAGGTGGAATGTGCTCGTAACTGTATTAGTGAATGTGTATGTGATATGATGATGAGTCGCAGAAGGAGTTGCATATTGAAAACTGCATTGTCTAACCTTTTTATATTTACTTCATCCTTTTATATGCTCGATTAATATCTTCACAGCCACTTTTTGTGTAGGTATATTTTATTTTTATTTTTTTTGTAAAATGCTAAAAAATTTCAGTAACGGTATAATTGCTATAAGATTGTGTAACTTTGTATATAATTTTTTTTTATTATAGACACAAAATACTTGGCTTTTCCTCCAAAATTAAATAAACATTTAATTAAATTAAGATTCTCTCTTTAAAATGGAGTTCACAAATATCTAATCCCAAAGCTACAATTTCTCAACCTTCCTCCTCTTCTGTGAGATGTTGCTATGGTTATTACCCTGCTGGGTAGTGAAATGCAGTAATTTGTTTAGCAATTCCTTTCTTCCACAATACTGTACACATATATGAGAGGCTTGCATTTACTAAGTGCATTGGTGTGACAAGGATGCTGTTTTTCACAAATCCTTCTAATCTGAGTCATGGTTTATAAAGCACATAGATTTTGGGTTAGTAACAGAAATTGGTTGTCTAGTAAAATACATTTCTCTCATAGCAAAAAGTAATTTTGAAGAAAGCTTTTCCAAGTATTTTCTTCCATTCCTTTCTCTCAAGAGATTTAATGACCCATTTATTTGAAAGACAGAGCAGCAGATACTGTATGATACCTTTTGTGTTTTTAGGATGTTATTAGTCAGATGGCAAAATAATCAAGCTTGAAAGATAGTGCTTCATGGGTCATAATCGAAGCTTGATAAGGAACAGGAGAACAGTACTGAGATGTGTTTAAGAAGAATGGAGAAGATAATTTTCCTGTGGCATCTGTCATGCTTCGGTATGATCTGACTTGCCTCAAATCTTAAAGCATGAATGTAATATAAATGGTAAACAATAATAAGATTCGCAAAGATTTCTGTGAATAAGACTTGCATCTTCAAAATTGCACAATATTTGTAAGCCGGCTAGTTTATAGATGTAATTCTTGAAACAGTTGGGCTGCATTGAATGTAAGAAAGCAGTTGAAAATTTAGAAGAAGGTTTTGTCATGGCAAACAGGACAGAAATTTTCAATTTTCTTGATGGATAGTTGTGTTTAAAGGGATAAAACTGCAGAGAAGCTGAATATGATCATTGTACTAAGTGAAAAAGGTTTTGCACTGTGGAGGTAGATTTCAAAGCTTAAAAGAGCAAACATAAATAAGCTGATATATTAAAAGACACAAGGAAACAGGCTGCAGGTTCAACAATAGTAGGTTTTATTTAGGTGGAAAACCCAGTAGGTCAATGTCTGGGAATTGTAAGTGTAGAAATTGGTACTGCTCCTTGTGCTTTTTTTAGATATTCACAGGAGGCCGGCCTCAATACCATCTTATCATGCTGTATACAAGTAGATACCTTTTGCTTTCGTCTTTAAGGGCAGGGAATGTATTTGCACCTGAAAAAATGGCGTAGGTTAATTCGGCTTTTTGCTGGAGGGAAGTGGGAGAAGATTCCCACCTCTGCCTGGTAGCAAGTTGGAAGGTGTCACACACTGCTTCGAATTCCTCCAATTCATTGAATATTTAGGAATATACCATGCTCTTGTGCAATGATGCATTTTCATGTCCAATATTTTGTTACTGCCACTATTTCTTTTTGTATTACAGCAATTACGTATTCTCTTGCCCAATGTACAGCTATAGGAACAGGCAGTCCTTTTAATGCAAAAATTTCATTTTTTGACAACTTTAGGTTGGAAGGCATCTACTAAAGGTCTGCTATTCTGCTGTACCAAGTCACAAGGTGATTATTCTGCTGTGGGTTCTCCTTAGTTTCATCTAGTCTCATTACAATGGTTCAAGTGATAGAAATTCCACCTCTTCCTTTGGGAGAGTATTTGTTCTTTAGCCTAATTAATCCCACAATCAGGTGTTTTTTCATATTATTCAAACCAAATGTTCTTAATTAAATCCCAGCCTTTCCTGCTTTGCACGATCAGCACAGCATATTAGAATTGATGGTCTAGGGTCTTACTGTTTTTTGTATATTATACTAGATACCTCCTCAAATGATGTTAGGTTTACTTGGATAGATTTTCTTCTAATATATCCTGTTGCTCTTCACTGTCCATTGACATTTGCAGAATGGAAAAACTCTGGAGTCCGTTTTTTTTTTTAAATAGGGAGAAGTGGTTGTAAATAAATAGCTTTATAGGCTTAATGTAGAAATGACACTCGAGACACAGTTTCTGGTAGCCTATGTGATGATGATGCCAGGAAGTTGTCCACTGTCTAGCTGGATCTAGATCCTTAGCTCGTTTCATATAGGTCAGGAATAAGCAACTCTGTATGAGTTGATGTCCATCCACCATGCCACACTCCCACACGCAGGATCGTATAGCAGTAGCAATACGGAACCCCTGCGCAGTGAATGAAATAAGGGGGCAGGAATGTAATTGATCACATCTTACTTCAGTGGAATGTTAGGTAAAAGCACAAAGAGCATTTCATCCTTCTCCCCCTTTTAGCTGTTTGCATGTTTTAGTGCTATCTTTCAGATATCTGTGTGTTGCTAGGGTTTCAACAAACTCTTCAGTTCATTTTCATAGGATGAAGTATAATTCTTTTTGCAATTTTCTGGTTTTTTTTCATTCAGTCTTGCAGAAAAAGTACGTCTGTCAAATGCACCTGTCTTTCTGTACTGAATTGTCAAAAATTGATGCATTGCTCCCAGACGTATAGAGATATGTTGTTCTCGGGCCCTTATTTTTCCTTTCTGAACTGCCAAAGATTCTCCTAAAATTTATTTACCTCACAATTATGTAGTAAATTCACAGTAGACTTACTGCTGTTACTCAGTACCCACTTCTTCACTGGCTTAAGTCCGTAAGATTGTTCCCCAGGTCTGAGGAAACTTGCTCTAATGTGTAGAATATTGCAGAACACGAAGTTTTGTGGAAGTTTGGCTAGTATGATACACTTTGAACTTGCATTAGTTTCTGTGACTTTTTTTTAACCTTTAATATCCTCCCTTCCTTCCTGATCCCCCCCCTTCATGTTTCTGTAACCAGACAAGGTCAATGTAGCTTGAACATGGAAACAGATATTTGCAGAAGGATCTTGCGGAAGAATATGCCCTTAAGATTGAAGTGTTCAGGAAAATAAACATAAGTGAATGGCAGACTTAGAATGTAACCTGCAACATGAATTTATGCAAAGTAGGAAGAAAATTTAATAAAGATTATTTCCTGCAATATATATTAATAATATATATAATATATATTATATATTATTAATATATATAATAAATATATTATATATTATTTATATATATATTAATAGTGTAAGTAAGTCATACTAGGAAAAACTTGTTGATTAGAATCAACAAATACTCTAATTTTGATATTGAAGTTAATATGTTGATTTTGAGATTATGATAATGTTGATTGAAAGGACAAAATATATGAGTAATTATGTCATTTGTAAGTTGGATCAGGTTTCTCATGTTCTTGAAATATCTCTAGTGGTGGAGATTTTACAACCTCTCTGGGACTCACCTCCAATGTCTGAATAGCCCTCCTTGTGGGGGGAAAAAAGAATCCTCCTATGTGGTTGAATTGCTATAACTTACCTCACTTGTCTATCATCCTTTCAACACTTCATCCAGCCTGGCTCTGTGTTCTCTCCATCCACCAGCAGGCAGCTGTAAGGCAGTAGGATCCTTTCCTGCTCCCTTCCTCCTGTTTTCTCCAGGCTGAAAGAAGAGAACAAGGAGAGGTTAAGAGTTGTGTGCGGCCCCTGGCCACCTTGGTAACTCTCCAGTGGAGACACTCCAGTTTATCAATGTCTTTCTGGGACTCAAGGCCTGGGGGATGTGGGAGTGGAGCACACAAAGATCTACATGTACTCTCAGCAGTGCCGAACAGCTGGGAAGGCTGACTTCCCTGAGCTTGTTGGCTACACTTCTGCTAAAACAGCCTGGAATGCTTTTTGTCTTCTCTGCTGCAAGTACACGCTGCTGCCTCGTGTCCACCTGATGTGCACAAGGGCCCCAGGCTGTTTTCCAGCTAGTCCACCACCACCTCTCCTGTTGTGTTGGGTTAATCCAGCCATGGCCAGGCCTCTGTTTGCTCTAGAACTCCCTGAAGTTCCACCTGCCCGTTCCTCTACCAAGCAAGATCCTTCACATGGCAGTCCATCCCCCCAGGGCTTCAACTACTTTCCCAAAATGACAACAGTGCCAGACACAGTCTTCAGTGCTTTATGTGTTGAGTTGATTTGGGCTCAGAGCAGTGTAACTGTGAGTAACGGCACAGTAAGATTTGCCATGTGTGGTTCAGCTGGCTTCCTAGTGATTGCATGTCAGTCAGCACAGCTACAAGCAGTTTGTGATGACTGGTGCAGAGGAACTAGTGAGTATATGCATTAATGAATGGAATCACATCAGATATTACAGTAATGTAAGATGTGCGAACAAAATTCAGAGAGCTCTGTTGTTTTCTCTAAAATAAGTTTCATCCTTAGCAGACTGCTTCTGGAAAAAATAGAAATAAAAATAAAAAATAAAGATGAAATACAGCACAAGTATACAGCTGTAAACTCCGGATACTAAGGTAGAGTAACTCCTCTTATTCAGCAATAAAACATTAGAAGCTTGTTTCATCTATTCTTTTGACAACTGCATCTTAAATGACCTGGAAAAGAGGTATCCAAGCAAAATATAGTAGGACTTTAAAACCCTAAGGGAATTTAGTCACTAAATTGTCTACAATTACTTGACACCCACACATGCTGGCATTAATGTATTACACTGAGCATGTTGACGAGTTCACTGGCAGTTTTGCATTTAAATCACTGAGCAAAGCATTGAGACATTTCTTTTCACTCTTTATGTGAGGAAGCAAATTTAATAAATACTTTGCAAATATAACTTTTTGTGTTAACTGTATTTATGTTGGCACATACCATTTTAAAAGAAACTATTAAACACAGCGTTAAGAAGTGGGAATGTATACCTAGTTTTGACATGTAAGTAGGGCTGTGAACTGACCTCTTTGTCAAAGTAAAGAGGTACATCAATGGAGATGCCAGGGCAACGTTTTACCATTTCTGTGTTGTAATTTTCCATGAGGACCAAAAGGGATTCATTTTTCATGGAGGAAAAAAAAAAAAGGTTAAATCCTTTCTTCCATTTAGCGTTAAAGGTTAGATCCTTTAGCTTCAATTAAAATGATAATAGTTGATGGAAGAATGGAATCTTGTAAATTTCTAAGTTACATAAGATTTTATACTGAGGCTTTTTTCATTCACAAAATGTTTTTTTTTTTAATTAAGCAAACTTTGGTTAATGAATCCCTATGACCTTATTGAATCTTACTTGTATAAATAAAAAAAGCTTTAGAACAGAATTATAGTAAAAAAAAAAATGTTGGAAATAAGCTCTACGTAGCATTTCTGACTTCTCTACATTGCTAGAAAGAAAGCCAGGAAACGCATTTTAGGTTTTCACAGATTTTCAGTATGATAGTTTAGGAAACTCAAATGAAAATGAGGAGGCCTTAAAGAACACAGATATTATCAATACCATGAAGAAATGTCAACTCTTTCAGGGAAATTTTGCTGTGTATTACAATAACCTCTTAATACCAGTTGAAATTTATCTAATTTATCAACTTTTTTTTTTTTTGCTTCAACTTCCTTTGTGCATCAGAAGATGAGGATTCCAGTGGTTTACAAAAAAATCTAAGGCGTAGTACATTCCTGCTAGTTGATCTTGGGCAAGTTAGTATTATGCCTCAGTTTCCCCGTCTGTAAATGGAGATAATGATATCCATCTCTTAAAAATTGCTTTGGGAACTTTTGATTATAAAAGTTGAATATGATTATTCATTATGTTTGCTTCCTATGAATATTCTAGTGAATGTGTTTCGCAAGGGGATGATTAATTTTCAGCAAATATCGGGGGCTTGAGAAAGTGAGTTTATATCCTCATAAATATAAATGTTCTGTTTCAGATATTGAGGAAATGTGACGTATTTGTGTTCCATACAACTAAAGCTAATGTCATCAAATAATGAACACTGAGCCCACACATGCTAATCACATGCTCTTTTCATGCCAAGAGCTATTGAGCTTCCCTTGTTCCAAGAGGCAGTGATTCTGAGTGAGGAGTATACACATTGTGGAAGCAATGTAGATGTATAGTTTGCTACGTTATGATTATTTCCATGTGCTGCAGTGACAAAATATTGGACGCGTAGTCTGACTACAAATATTGGATGTGTAGTCTGACAAGGCTTAAGTACCCAAAGAGCCGGTACATCAGTCAGTTTGCTTTGTGATAATCCTGTGAACATCACAAATGTCATTCTAATGTATCTGTACATATGCATTAAACATTCTCTGTATATATTTCAGAATATATGATCGTCAAAAAAAAAAAAAAAGGAATCTGTAATTGGTCTTTATACATCTTTCCAGTGGCTAGTCACCCTCACTGTAAAGAACATTTGCTGATGCAAAGAACAAAGCAATTCTGTCAAGCTTAGGTTTCTGAGTTGTCTCCGTGAAGCTGTTTAGATGGTAGAATCACAGAACTGTAGGGACTTTTAGATATGCTGAAGAGACCCAGTCTTTTTCTACCCAAAAATAATAAGACATTTTCTAACTGGAATTCGTATTTGTTATATTTGCATTCTCCATTGGGATTCTCAGCTTTCTATAAAACTACCAGATGCTCTACAGACATAGGGACTAGGGAAATGTCTCATTCCCGCTCTTTACTCTTTCTTTGTCACGTAATGAATTAGGGTTTGTTTTTGTTTTTAACTATTATCTTGATAGAATATATGAATTACCTTTATGCTATGTTGTCTGTTTCCTTGCCAGAACAGCAGCTTTTATTGGCTTCAATCTGTCACTTGCTAGGTAGGATCTGCATTTCTTGCTCCTGACTAAAATTCTGCCTTATTTGTTTCAATGTAATTTTCTCAAGAAATAGTCGTTTATTGTGGATTTTGTTTCTGTGTCATCCACAGATCTTATTAGGAGTATTTGTATTAGCCTTCAATATTGTGATAAAACAATTCTACATCTGCTGATTCTTTTCTTCTGGCTTTCCACTTGTCCACGTTTGCACTGTGATCCACCAGGAAGAATAATTTTGGTGCATGGGGAGATGTTCTACCTTTAAAAAAGCATCCTGATGTAGGAGTGTTCATAATAATAGTAGTAATAAAGCAGAAAAAAGCTCCTACTTGAAATAATTAAATCTAACATACAAATCTAGAAAAGGAAACATGAGAACAGGTATCAAAACTGTTATTTTCATCTTGCTGTTGAAAAGCAGTATCTAGGCAGCAGGTATTTAATTGTTTGACAAACATACTGGTGTATGTTTAACACAATTGTATTTCACTTTGAAGAGCATGGATTAAGAAGTTAGAGCAAGAGGGACTCATCTCTGTACATAAAGCAGAACCCTTACAGTTTTTATTGCAAACTCTGTTCTGGAGAGGAGCAGGAGCAAACCAACAAGACCAGTCAGAAACAAGTTGCGTCAGGAGAGACACTTACGTGGTGACCATACATTTAGTTGCTGATATGAGTAAATAGCTCTTTCAATGAACAATGAAACTCCACCCTCCCTAAAAAGACTATTGTAAAGCTGCCTCTAATCCATGTAAGGAACAATCTCAATTCCTAGAGAGAAAACACCAGAGGCATAATTGAAGTATGGGCAACGGGAACCAAGGGAAGTTTTCAGTTAGTCCAAAAGAAATGAGGCAGTAACCAAAGAATGTTCATATAAGATTTTCTCTAGTATAGCTCTAAAAAAAAAGTTATTTTCACTTATGGCAGGCTAATGAGAAATCATTGCCCTGTGGGCAGGGTGGAGGTCAGCAAGCACTTGTTCCAACCATCTCTACCAAGCTGAAGATTAGCTGGGGCATTTAAAATCAAAACAATCAAACAACAATGAAGAAAACAACAGTAAGAGCTAATAAACAGGCCAAAGATCTTTATAATTTTGTCAACTTCGTTTTATTTTTTTCATAGTTGTGAACAGATATTGAATTGTGCCTGAAATGTGTGATTGTTTTGTCACTCCTGCTGCACCAAGGGATTTTTTTTTTGGCAGTTATCATTAAATAAAAACTGCCAGAAAGAGTTGAGCTAGAGAAACATATTTGAAAGATGCCTGCACCAGTCAAACTCGCTTAGCCCCTTAATCCCTTACATTGGCAGTTGAATCCAAGAGACATGTAGTAGTGCACAGAGGAGCTATAAACAAACAAAGCTTGAAGCTCTTGGCACCTTAAAAAAATAAAAATAAAAGAAATTGCTTGTTCTCGTAAATACATTGCAATAAAACAACAGCTAGTGAACATTAGTGGAGAAAGAAATAAGATGTGAGAAACCTGAACTTCATGGCCTTCCAACCATGGGGAGAAAGCAGCAAGGAAGAGGTTGAGGCAAATCCTAAGGACACTGTATGAGATTTTTGAGAGTTTATTAATAAAGTACACTGATAGATCACGTGCAGAAAACTAAACCAGTTGACCATTTGAACAACAAAGTATTTGTTTCATACACTACAACACACAGTCCTAAGGTATTTAAATTTTTTTCTTTGATTACACTTTGTACCATCACTGTTGTACCACCCTTTCTTAGCCCGTAACTGTTTGCATTATGCTACCTTTTCAGTACAGAATATGAGAAATAATTAAATAAACTTAAATATCATATTTTTAAAGTGCAGTGATGACAGCAAGGATTCATTCTCATAACTAAGAGTGTTTTACTGTGAATAGCTTGAGTATCCTGCTAAAAATGCAACGTGAAGAACTTTTGTCCTGACTTAATGATGCATATGCCTTAAGCTGAAAAAGCAACATTTGGAAATGTTAAATTTTAGTGGAATGAAACTCTGCTACATTAAAAATATTACTCTACTGTAAAATACAGACTGAAATAGAAATATTACACCAGATGGATAGCATGTGAAGAAACTGAAGTTCTTCAATTGGCCCCTTTTTATACGTGAAAGGTGTTTACTAGTGGAAACGTATAGCTTCCCACAGCCACTTTTTCAGGTGGGGTAGCCATGGGGGGGATTAGGAGAAAATTGTGGAAGATAACACTAAGCTATCAACAATGAATTTGATTGCTATCTTTTTGTATTATAATTTGCCTTTGTTGTGATTTAGCAACCTGTACATGTCTCTTTATGCCATCTGTGATCTAGGTCTTATCCCACGATGCTTTTAGACCTTTTACTAAACCTTACCTTGATAAACTAGTTGATACCAGGGGCTGAACGTGCTGAAAATGAGGGATAACGATGGATGCCTGCAGTACCTCTTTGTCAGCATACAGGCTTCTTCACGATGGGAACGCTGGTTTGCCACCGTTTTGCTCCCACTTTAAAATTGGCAGGAGTTGGGGACAGGTGGAGACAAAGTGGGTAACGCAGCTGAAGAGCTGTGATTTAGCAGGGTCTTCTCAGGAAGCAGGTGAGGGCCTGTCTGCTGGGGTAGACCAGATGTCATGATAGAGAGGAGGATTCTTTCTCAGCATTTTAAGAAGGGTTCTCAAGGATAAGATAGAAAGAAATACCTGGGAGCCCTGCAGGACTGTGTGAAACCACATTACTTCTCAATGATTAGAAAACACTGTGGGAGTGGGAAAAGAAGAAAACAAAGTGTAGAGCTTGTGTAACTCACTTCTTCTGTATAAAGTTACCCCTTAGAATAGTTTCTATAGCATATGCTGATATGACTGCGAGGAGAGCATTGTAAAATCGTACCCTGTGCTAATGTGTGCTGCACACTGACTCATTAGAGTGTGATTAGAATGGAATATATCCTCCACCTCCAAGCCACCTAGTTGACTTTGCATCCTGAGCTGCACCGTTTCTAGAGTGCGCTGCTTCCTCCGGGCCAGGAACTGCTTCCTTTGGGCACACTGCTCCTGCCTCAGGAACGCTGAGAGAATGCAGGGTGAGAACAAGGAAACCGCTGGGCAAGTGCTTTTGTGTATAACGTGGCTCTTCTGAAGCAGGGATTAGGAATGTGGCATACCTGAAGGGTTTGCCAGCTTCCTTAGGCCTGGAGCAGAACAGCTGCATAAATACTCTGTGTGAGAATAGCTCTGAGGTCTCTGATAGACCAGGATCTTTTGCTCCATTTGCTGTACTACAGGTGTCCAATACCTAATAATGCCGTTCAGTATCACCTCTCATAAGACACAGGATTTAATTTTGTTGGTTTTGTTCTAGAATGTTCCCTATGGAAGTCAGTACTGCCGGAGAGGTGGTAAGGGGCCACTGCAAGAGACTGAAAGCCTCCCAGGCAGATCGAGTGCAACATAGGCGACAGAATACGGATACAGCATAATGTGTGATTAATACACCATAATGTATTAATCATGTGCCTCACTGCTATCATCTCTGGAGAGCAGAGAAATTATGATTTGTTGTCTAAGTGTGAACTAAATAGATATTCCCTATTTATTTTGCAATACTCAGCCCTCGAGTCAGAATGATATTTTAATTGTATGTTTTCCATCCACATCCCAAGGTTTATTCACTGTTTCATATTTACTGCATCATAATTTTGTCCTAGACTTCATGTGGGACTTATTTTCACTTACAAGAAGATCTCTTCACACTGTTCTGTCAGTGAAAAGGAAAACTTAAAGTGGGAGTAAATTACACTAATATCTAGTGCTGTTATGTTGTCAGAAAGATGTAAAGCAGTGTTATTGTAGCTGAATATTATGTCCATCTGCTCACTTTGGTTCTCAACAAAGAGAAATTGCCTCCTCAGATAAAAAGAATACAGCGAGAAGTGAAGAGCAGACTAACTTAGATTAGTGGAAAATACAGCAGCCCTTTTTGTTACACTTCTGATTAAAACCAGTTGAAAAACGTGTGCTCGTTTCCTAAGCAGACGTGTTCCCTGGGATACTGTACTGCTATCTCAGTTTAGGTAAACTCTTAATGGCTGAAAATTGTGGCTGGCTCTCCTCTTGTCTCCAGTATTTTAGAAGAGTGAATGTGTGTGAGTGCATGCAGGTGCTGTCCCTGGCAGTACAAGAAATGATTTACTACTGGTGAGCTATGATGGCTTACTTAGAAGAAGCTCTCACTGTAAGAGAGGTTTTATCACAGCATACTTCCAGTGGAATTTCTTTTAAAAAAAAAAAAAAAGTTGAAGGACTTGTAATGTGTTTAGAAAAACTGTGCTTTGATATTCAAGCACTGTATGATAAGGGGAAAGCTTTTGAAATCCTTTTATAATCTTTCTACCTGTTGATTTTCATTTCAGAATCCAGTGCCATCAATAAAAGACGAGAGAATTATTTGTTCAGTCTTTCATCTGTATATTCCATTGAGTTAATTTTCTCTGTATCCAGCAATATCTTTTAGGAAGGAGAGCACTTTCTCCTTTCAGTCCGTGCTTTCTGTTAGCATCGACGTGAAGTTAAGATGGCAAAATCAGCATATTGAAAGAAGAAAGTGAGAGGGAAATAGTAATACTTTTCATTATTTTATTCACTAATTGGCCTTAATTTCCAGTACTGCTATTTTGGTCCATTAATTTCTGGCTTTGTGCTCCCCTTGTTTACCAGAAATTATCTCAACGCAGCTGTTTGGTTTTACGAGTAGGCATTTTTGGTTTGGACTAATTCACTCTTTCTGTCTTCAGCTTTTGTTGACTTCAGTAAAATGGTTTTATGCATTGTCCTGAACTTTTGTTCCTCTGGATAACTGAAGTAGATTTCTCTGTGGAATGGGAACTATAGAAAATGGTACTAGTATTGTCTTTATTTCTGTCGTATACTTGCTGTTTTAATTGGTCCTTTTTGCCTACTTTCTTAGTGACCTGCAAGAAACTGGAGCAAAAGTAATATATAAAAAGTCAATGTGAGAACATATGAACCTTACTTTATATTCCAACACAAATTTTAGCACTCTGCCTTTGCTTAAGAAAAAATGTGGTGGAAGATTAAACTTGGTGTGTACACTTAAATAAAGATACTAACTTTTTAAATGGAAACGTTTGTGCTGAGAGCTTGGCTGTTTGATAAGCAAGCATTTGCACTCCCATGAAATGAGAAAAAAAAATCGCCACTTTACATCTTAATCTCGTATGCAGAAATGGAAAAGGGTAGTAACAAGAGTGATAATTTTGTGCAGTTTAAAAGTAGGAAGTAGCTAAAACTCTAAATCGATAATTTCTCTCCTTGTGCAGAGATCTAAACTGTTTTTAATACAGTGGATTGTGAAGTGTTTCTGTGGTTATCCACGCTGTTATAACATAAAATGCAGTGGTCATATGAAACAGCATAGTGCCGTTGTCCTCAGATTCCGGATTAGAAGTTGCATGGAAAAAAAAATCTCTATAAATCTATATTTTATCTCTTATAGTGTTCAGTAAGGCTTTACAGCAGGCTTAATCAGTTGAACATGAATTAATGATGGTTATCAAACAAAAAAAAATAATGAATTCCAAATAAATACTTACTGTGTAATTGAAGTTGCAAGAATTCTCTATGAATAAAATATATTTGTATTTACAGTGCATAAATTCAGCAGCGACAGTATTGGCCATAAACAGCTTTCTGATGCAAACACTGATGAGCTGTATTAAATTAGTAATATCTTGAATACATTTCTTAATTGTGTCACCAACCTCGTGTGCAGGAATGTTGTTTAAAATAAATCGGAGGCCATTTGTTTTGTCTGCACCAGGAGAAGAAAATGGTGTTTTAATTTTATTTTTAAATACAATGTTTAAATTGAGTCCTGGTTAATGACAGAATGAGTTGGATTAGTTGTTTTGTGTGTGTGCATGCAGAAGATGTTATTCAGTTTACTTCTGCTTTGTCAAAGACAAGTCGGGTAATTTCTTTCATCGATGCAATAATTAGCATAGATTCATGTGTTACTAAAACCACGAATGTGCTACTCTGGATCTTCCTGAAGAGTAAGGCCAAATACACTTCAGAGTTGTATACATGTGGCAGTTTGCGCAGCAAATATCACTTAAGGTTTTTTTTCTTTATCAAAACAAAACAACAAAAAAAACCCAACCAAGCAACCAGACAGAAAAAGCCAAGTAAAATTATAACTTGTGGGTACTCAGTTGTCCTTCCAGAGTCAGCTGAGTAAATCTCTTGTGCAGCTGCACCTGGGGCTGCTGGTTCTGCAGAATGCTCAACGTGGAGAACAGGGGTGGCTGCGAGGAGGCTTTGCTGCGTGCAGGTTCCTGTGAGACTGGGCTCTGTCGTTTGGCAGTCTGGGAGAAAAATGATTTCCAGACCCAGCTGTACTTTGTGAGTGACTTAGCTTGTGATCTTTGTAAACTCCATCTTCTTTTTGTACATCAATTTCCTATTTGTAAAATGAGAATAACACCTACCTACCTACCTACACAGCTGGGACAGTGTGAAGAGTATATAATGCTTTAATCCATCGAGCTGAGCAATCCTCAGTCACTGCAGTGTTAGTTTTGGAAGGCAATTTGCTTTCAGTTGAAGCAGCATCACGCATTTCAATAAAAAGCATGGATGGGAAATCTACTTTTTAATGTATGACGAGTATAAACCACATTCTGTTTTGGAAGCAGTGGTACCACTGCTATCCTGATCTGAGAGCCCAAGTTATGGTAAAATCTTCTTACAAAGAGCTCTGAAAAAAACAGCAGTATGTGCATATGGAGAAGGGAGGAAATGCAGGAGCATGAAGGGCAGAAGTCTTAATGTGTCAGCAATCTTATTCTATTTTGCTCTTTTTTTTTCTTCAGCAAATAGGAACTTTAAGGGAGATAGCTGTAGGAGAATAACTTGTGAACTTTGTAATGGGGAGATACCCCTAATGTACAAGTGTGTACAAAATGGTAAGTGTTCAAAGATGGATGCGTGAAAATATTACTGAGGTGGTAAGGGGTGGCTTGAGGAATAAGGCGAAGTGCAGTGGATGGGCAATGAAGGGAGAGGCTGGGATTGCTTGAGGAAGTGGCAGAGTTAGGGTACAAAGAAACAATTGTGTTTGAGAGAGAAGGAAGCAGTGGGGTAACCAACCTGAAAGAACAGTCCAGATCTTAGGCTGGACTTGAACAGTCTCAACCTACGTGTCACAGTGGGGATATGCCCACACCTGTGTGAGCCCTGGGGAACTGTTTATCTCCTCTCTTTCTAACAGAAGCAGATAAATGAGAGGAAATGTTGCAAGGATTTGTTTTCCATATTGCCCCCTTAGCTCTTAGAATTTCTCAAGTATGAAAACGTGTTAGAAAAATATTTGGATGAATGAGTGAAGGACAAAATGTAAAATAGTGATTGATGTATATAATCACTCTTTTCTAATCAAGGGTACATGCACCTGTGGAATGGTGTCTGATGCCCCACTGGGCTGCCTGTTCCCATTTGCTCAAAGGAGAAATGGGCTCACACTGGAAGAAGGACTTAGGATTTCTGAGAATTGTGACCATCTCTATTGAAACCTTTAAGCAGTAGAGCACCCTCCAGAGAAATGCTGAAATGCTCCAAGGCACAGTTCTGCCTTTGGACTATCTAAAATTTTCTAGATGTGGAATGAATCCTCTTGAGAGCATAAAAATCTTCATCCTGCAACTTTGAAATTTGCTAGGAAAAATGTCATAATGAGAGGTACTGAGTGAAGGGCAGTGTGTTAGCATAGCTGGTATCTCAACAGTTTTCCCTTCCTTTCTTGGATATTATGAATGATTTTCAAAGGTATGAATATAAATTACATACTTTACTTGCTTCTTCTTTACTTTATGTTGCTATACGTAAGATCCCAAAGGATACAATTGTGGTTTTTCTGTTGTTGTTGTTGTTTTCTTTTTTTCCTGCTTGGAATAGTGGCAAATCAGAGTAAGGTTCCAGTGCTGCTTTAACTCTTAATCCACTGTGCGTTGGATTCTGCTTCAGGCAGAGGCAAACACTAGATCCCCAAGAAAAAGACTGGAGAGCTTCCTACACTGTTGTTCTACTAAAATGTGATTTCTGGATAAAAGCTTTCAACGCTTCATATTGCCACTATAGAGCCAACCTTCAGAAACAGATTCATTTTTGTTGTATGACCAGTAGGATTTTCATTGTATTGCTTCTTGTTCACCAATAGCAGGAATAGGTCAGAGCAATCACAGGATGTCTTCTAAAATTGTCCTCCTTCTTAACTCTCAACTTGATTATTCCATAGAACTTGCCAAATTAAATGATAAAATCTACAATATTTATACCCAGACATGAAGCTACACCAATGTGAAACCTCCCAATTCACTTATGTTATGTATGCCCATAAAATAACTGAGCTTTTGAGTTGCTTTATTCTTTACAGTCTTAAAGAAAATGTTAATGCAGACTTCACTCTTCAAAAATCTGTTTTACTGTAGCATGTTGTTTTAACGTCACGCAATAGTTTGGTTTTATACTCATGCAAAAGTCTAATTAAAATGAAGCCCAGCAATTTCTGCTGATTAGATTTTGAGGAGAAAAATGACGTCACACAAAATATGCTTCGGAAGAACTTAGCAGGAGTACGACTGTTTTAGGACTTGGCAAGAGTAAACTTTTGCATCCTTGTGACAGTGCCAGTTGTGTTCTGTTTTTCAAATGTTGTCAAAAATTATAACGCGTAAAAGCTTTCAAGCACTGAAGATTAATCCTCCCTCCCAGAAAGATATAGATTGCAGTCAAATTCTATAAACCTTGTTTTGCTTCCAGCTACATATTTTTAAGTATTATTCTGAAGCAATATCAAAGCAGATGGTGCAACAGCAGCATTGAAAAAGCATTTGGTGTATTGTAAGTGTCAGGTTAGAATTCACAACCTGATGAATTGCCCACAAGTTCAGTGCTAAAATGGTGCCATTTCTGTTTTAAAATAAGTAAGTTAGGAGCTATTTTCAGAAGTAGAATTAAAGTAAAAAAGAAAATAAATAACCCATATGTCCCTTGTTGTTTTTAAATATTTAAGTGTCAACTGGAATTGTGAAAGCAGCAGTTATGTGTTTTGTATTGCCATAAAGTTTTCCATTTGTTCAGAAATTTCATGCTGTGTGAACAGTGTTTTCAAAGACCTTTGCAGCTGGCATTGTCAGCATATGCAGTAGATTGGAGTTTTACATAATACTTGAAGAACAAACACACTTGGCTTTGAAAGAAACTTTGTTTTAAAGGTAACAAATTCTTAACAAAAAATTCTGACTGGAATTGGAGATATCTTCATCAAATGATGGATAAAAATAGACCTTTCTAATAATGCTGGAAGCATTGAAGTTCATATTCCTCTAACCTATAAGGCTGTGTAATGCTATTTTATATGTCTGTTCTAGAATAGGGTGTTAAAGAAGAAAAAAACAACCCAAGATTATTTTCTTAATATAGAAAATAGACAATTTCTATGGAGCTGGAAATTTCCACAGAGATATTTGAGGTTTTATACTCCTGTTTCGGCACAAGAGGATTCGTGGGTCATCACTTAGAAACTAGGAAGATAGAGGGCTATGAGAAACTGTGGAATAAGATGTTTCCAGAGGATAAGAAGCCACTTATTCTAAAGATTCTCTGCTCTCCTTTCTGCTAAGAAAACCCCCCACTGGCAGATCCATGGTGGAAGACCTGTATTTGCCATCTAGCAACACTGGTTCTCTCGTCAGTGGTAGTGCAGCCAGGAAGTCTTCCAGAAGAGAGCCAAACTATGTTTTGTTTCTGGATTTATGCTGGTTCATTGGCGGGCTGTGGGAAATTTGGAAATGCAAAGTGTATCTTCTAAATGTGCTGCCATGCTGGAACAGATGCTTTGTTAATGGCAACTGCTATGCTCAAACTCTTGTGTGTTCAATGACAGTGTCTGTGGGGTGATGGTAACCAAAGTACATTGATCCTTGGGCTACTTCTACTGAAGGAACTTGGTATTTCAGTTATTTCTCCTTTGTTTTGGGGGTCTTAGCTGTAAGTTTAATCAGATTATTTAGATTCTGACTTGTAGATGTGCTTTAAGAACAAAGATGTCTATCTCTGTTCCTTTGCATGCGGTTATCTGCGGGCTGGCGCATATTGCTTACACAAAGCCACATTCACTAATAAAACCTTCATCTCAGTACTGTGAGTTTGGTACCTCTTTGGTGCAAACTGAAGTGGTGAGTGGCATTGTGTGTGACCAGGCATATCACAGAGATAAGTGATGGGACTAATTCATTCTGCTGAGAATGAGAAGCTTCTATCTGTAGAATTTTCTGTGACTTCTAACATGCGGATCCATGGAGAAGTCAGCTGCTTCTCACGAGCCTTTGCAAATGAAATACCTATCCAGAAGTTCCACTGTATGACAGGTTTATGGCTATAAACATAACACATGGGGCGTGTGGCTTGAAAGAGATCTGAAACTCTAGTCTGAAAGAAAAAAATCAAATTCTGAAGTGAGGAAAAGACAAATTGGGGGGAGCCTTTGTACATGAGTGAGTTTGTTTCATTTACTGTGAATCACAGCGGATGTTTAATCAAAACTTCAGTGAATTTAATATATACTATAGCTGTTTTAGTACCGATAACCTTATTTCTTGCATGGTGTCTTGAAGGGAAAATAACCTCTTCTAGGATTTGCTTTTAATGAAATGTAGGTAATGTGTTTTCTGAGCTTAGAAGTGTGATGCCGTGAAGCTGCTCTGGGAGGAAGTGTGAGAGTTCTTTCACATCTGTCCATAAAGATGCTGGCCTGGGTATTCGTCCCGCTATCATGTGCCTTCATCTAGGACAGTGCTGTCCCCTCTGCTGCATTCCAAGAGAGGGGAGAGATGCTCTTGGTTTGTGACAGTAGCATGTTGCAGTCTGTGTATTTCTCCTGCTACCTCAAAAACTTCTCATGAGGGCTGTAGGAAAACTTTAGTTTTAACTCTTCTTTCCTTGATGTGAAGTCAGTGCTTTTATCTGCATCTTTATCTCTTTCAGAGCTTAGTGTTTAAATTGCTGTTAGTGCTAAATAGTTAACGAATGAGATATTTGTAACTGCTTTCCATATTTGCATGTAAAATACGGCAAATTTCTCTAATTCAGACTGCACCTAGATACAGAGAGTCTGGCTCATGTTAGCTGTAGATGGATTGAGCAAGCTGTACAGAACCAATATCATAGGATTTGCAGTCCAAATCCTTTGTTTGTCTTCAATACTTACAGTATAAGCACGTATATCTAACTAATATGACACTGTGAGCTAATGAAAGGTTTGCATATAGCTGCACAGGAAAGAAAGCAGCAACTAACAAATATTTAGGTCAGTTCTTATGGCGTGACCAGTAGAGAAAGCTTTACCATAGATTACTTAGTTCACACAGACTTGTTTTTGAAGTGAAACTGGGATTAGCAAGGAAAGCTATTGTTAAGGTCATACTCAGAGAGCTTTTTGAGACCATAAAAGGATGAACAACCAAATAGTACGTAGGATTTGTTTACTGTTGGCTTACATAGCAGTGATTTTTACAAAATCCTCATGGTCTAACTTTTCCTGATCTTCTGAGATTAACGTTGAAAAATCCTCAACATTTTCAAAAAGCATGAACATTTCCAAGTAAATGAACTGATACGGAAATAAATAATAGTTTGGGAAGGTATTTTGGGCCCATAGTTATTTTTCCACCAAACTTTAGGTATGTTGTCTGATGGCTGATGCAGAACAAATGAGCAGAACTGACACTGCATTCTAGAAAATGTGGCTGATGTTAATTGTCAGCAGCGGTGTGATCAGAATCAAACTGAAGAGTGAACGAACCAATTATCCTTGATACTCTTCTGCTACATTATGGTCTGGGAAGGGGATACAGCTGCTTGTTTTCCTCATTTGTGTCTTGCAGCTGCCTTCTGATAAAAGGGGTGACTTTTTATTTTCCAGTTGTTAAAAGACAAAAAGAAATGAGGATTTCACCCTACCATTCTCACTTCTGACACACTGTATTATTTCTTTGGATGACTTCTACATAATAGGTGTTACCCGAATACAGGTTAATTCTGCGGTCCAAAAGAAGGGAAAGACATCGCTTCCTGGTATGAAAGATCTACCATAAAACAAAAATACTGAGGCGCTTCATTTAACTTCTGTACAGCAACTGTTTCGTACTGCTGATGTGCTCTGCGAGTTGCCTTGGAAACAAGTGGCTGTGCATATGCAGCACAAAGAGGGTCCACACTTTGTGGACTGGGCCCTTGGGGGCCCCATTACAGAATTTCTTATGTTTAGAAATACTTTGTAACAAGGCCCCTGGTGTCACTTATTAGCAGTAAAGTGTACAGCAGCCTTCATCAGCATCAACTACCAATTTGTTTCTTATGGAAATGAATCCATGTTGATAGTGCATAAGATTTTTTTTTTTTTTGAGATTTTATGAGCAGAGTTCTCCCTTTTTACGCTGCCACTTGACACACACTTCTCTAATTTGTGTGTTTCTCTACGCGTGATATTGATTTCAGCCTTCTCAGTGAAATGAAGTAAGTTGTGAGGGGGATGTGGACAGAGATGGAGGAAACAAACTTGTATAGAAGCATTTTGTCTGCACTGTGATCTGTCTGAAATTACAGCCTTGGAATGAAGGAATTTTAATCACTCTCTAACTGATCTGCCTTCTTTTTTGAAAAAGTTTAGTGCCTTTGTCTATATTAAGACACTGGTTTGATTTCATTTGTTGTGAGTTTACTCCAGTAGGAAGCGAAGCGCCACCAGGCTGCTTGTTCATGCCCTTAAGTGGGGTGAGAAAGGAAGTCAGAAGGGTACAAGGGATGAAAACTCACGGTTTGAGATAAAGGCAGTTTAAAGCAAAAGATGCATACATAAGTAAAGCAAATTAAAATCATCCACTGCTTCCTATTGGTAGACAGATGTTCAACCATTTCCAGGAAAGTAAAACAGTTAGTTGAGAAGAAAAACACCATAGCGCTGAATGTTTTCCCCTCCTTCTTTTTATTCAGGCTTCTCTTGCTGAGCATGACACGTGGTATGGAATATCCCTTTGGTCAGGTCAGCTGTCCTGGCTTTTTCAAAATCCTTATGCACCCCCAGCTCCCCACTGGCAGGGCAGTGCCAAGCAGAAAAGTCCTTGTCTATGTGCAAACTCTGCTTAGCAACACCTAAATGTTGGCGTGCTATCAGCGCTGCTCTCATCACAAATCCAAAATGTAGCAACTTACAAGCTACTACAAAGATGATTATCTGTATCCCAGCCCAAACCAGTATACCTGTTAAATGCAAGCTGAAATATTAACTTTTAAGAGAATACCGTAGAAACAAAGGCACGTCTAATTGATTTCCTGTTATCACCTTAGAAGTACAAATATGAATGAGACATGTAAAAGGATATAAGGTAGCCAGATATCCCGTATGAAAACCAATTTCTGTTGCTAGGCAAGCTCAGACAAAAAGCTTAAGTTTGGGAGTGGGGGAAAATCTGTTTCTTTTCATGGAATTCTGTTTTTAGGGATGGTAGATTGATTAATTCAGCTTTAGTTATTGCTTCATTATTCTGCAAATACTATTACAATACATGTAAGTTGTGCTGAAATAATTGCTGAGACTGAATTGACAAATAAAAGAAAATAAGTGAAAGGAAACAAACACAAGTATAGGATCATTCATTCTCCTACAGGGAAAGAAAAAGCAGCAGCTGAGAATCACTTCTTTGAATCACTTGAAATCAGCAAAGAGAATAATCTTAGCGGAAAGGGAGACATCAGATAAATCTTCTCTGGTACGCAGTAGTCAAGCCAGGAGCTGGAATGTGCTGTGAACTGGAGATGCATGCTCGTGGCAGCTCACCTGTCAGGCTCCAGACGAAGCCCAGGAGCTGCCACAGTTCAAGTTACGTTATGTCTTGTTCCACAGAACCCAAACTGAGAGAACAGGATCATGACCGGTGAAGCCAGGGAGACGGAGTTGTCTTAGGTGCCACTGTAGAAGCTTCCAGTGTGGCTTTACCTCTCAGGGGAGGGAGCATCTCCAACAGCAGAGTGGGACCTACGTGCCAGCTAACACCTCTTGGTGTCATGAGCTGAATGCTGCCATTAACAGAGGCTGCAGGTTCTCCAGGTTATTTTGGTCCCCATTTTCTCCATAGTGGAAATGCATGGATTTCTCCTCAGTTCTGTCATTCAAAGAAAGAAAGAAAGAGAAAAGAGAGAAGAGCATTTAACTATTTGTTGGGTGGTTTCTTTTGCTGGCAGTTGTGAGATGTTTGAAGGGAATGGCTAAAGACTACTGGAGAAACTAGAACAAATATGATAATTTAATTTTAAACCCAAAGATCTTTTGCTATTATCTTTTAATTAAAAATTGTAGAAAATACAAGCCCGAAAAGCTGAAAGAAATGAGAAGCGTATACTCAATAGATGGCCTTTTCAAGCAATCACAGTTCTGGGGTCTTTAAGAGCCTCTTTTCTTCAGGGCTGAATTCCTGTAATCTAAACTGTGCATACACGACTATATTCCAAGATCTGTATCTTTTGAGTAAACAGCTTTCTTGTCATTAAGACTTGACATTTCTGTTCATTGTGGCTGCCTCACTGCAATAAACTTTCCCTGGAGGATGTAGAAACTCCATTTTCAGACATGAATATCACAAAGGCTCTGCATAGGAAATAGGGAGAAGAAATTATTCTTGTTCACAGAAGATGGCTGGAGAGGAATGCCAGTTACTGACAGATGCTACACATTTTCAGATAAGAGAGGATATAGAAATCAGAGAAACAAGATGGACTGTTAGGTCTCCGGTCTAGTGTAATCCCTCACTGATGTAGGATCATTTTCCTATGGAAAATTCTTGTTGGTTTTGTGCAGTTAAGTTTTAAGTATCTCTAGTAATAGGGCTTTTGATGCTTTCATTGTAAAATTGTACTAGAGCCAGTACATTTCACTTGTAGGTATTCTCCTTCTCTTCTGACAAAAATAATAATTAAAAAAGCTTCCCTATGGAGAAATACTAATGAAATAATGCTGTAACAGAAGCTGATGTAAAGATCCTGCAAGAGAAATGAATGGCAAAACTCCAGAGACAGAAAAAATATTAAATACAAAATGGCAAAAGATGGAAGAGTCCTTCAATGAGAACAAATCTTAATTGTCTGAACTTCGTTGTGTAAAAGATCTCCACTTGTGAAACCTGCTTTGCTTCCACCACCATCTCTTAATTGCAGCCAGAATGTCCTTTGAATTCTTGACATCATTTATTATCTGATGCCGTTAATTGTTACTAACAATACTGTAATCATTATCTAAATTACGATTTTATATATGTGCATGCTTATAATACTTAAAAAAAACTGAACTAAGATCCTAATTTGTAAATTAATTACTTTTTTTTACTGCCATTTCAATGAGAGTAGGTATAATTGTCCTCCAAAATTCCCCCACCAAAAACAAACACAAAAAAATCGCCAAAAGCAATAACCATCCCGAACAAAAATCCTTTAAATTGCCTTTCAGGAAATGAAGAGTTAGGTTATCCGAGTGATTTCACACCGCTCTGTCACCTTTCCACAGTTATTCTAATTCCCTCTAAGTTGTAGTTATGCTTTTATCTATCCCTTATGGTTGTCAGGGGCGTTTAAGCTATATTTGCTTTCCCATGGCCGTATCCTTTACCCTGGCTACTGGGAACAGAAAGTGCATGTTTGCTTCTCTGCCCAATAGAGATTACTTTTTCATGAGAGAAAGTGAAATAATCAACTTTCTTGTGCTTTATGTTTGGGTATTCCACACAGTATCTTAGGGTATTACCTCAGATATAGTAAAACTCTGTTATGCATTAAATGTTTCGCTCAGTACTGCCCGAGGCTGGCTTGTTTAAAGATGTCAAGAAAAGATGTAAGGAGGAGCATCATGGACACAAGTGCCAAAGTAGAAATCCTGAAGGTAGCGATTGGCTGCTGTCTGCCCGGATGTTTTGCTTTTTGTCAGCATCCCCTCTCCCTATCACTTACTACTTTAAAAGCAAATTCCGTACGGATGCTATTGTTTGTAAAAACAGCATAGGAAGTGTCTTCAGTAGCTCCTCCTTTTTATGTTACAGAATACTGCTCAGAGCCTGGTATGGCTGTTGCTTGCATTGAGGTGCAGTGATCATCTTCTGTCTGCAAATATTTCCTTCCTTTTTTGAAAGATGCTCAGTTAACAAGCCAGCCCTGTCTGACTCAGGCATATGAAGGACTCCAGTTATAAAAACAGGGACAGATGCTTCAGCTGTAATACATTTGCTTGGTGAGTGGTCTCTTTGAATGAGCAGGCTGCTCAAAATAAGCACGCTCCCATTGCAGTTCTTCTAGATTCTGTTGCCACAAGATTCAGCTCTGTTACCTGGCGGGGCACAGCATGCTGTCAGCTCTGCCTTTGGTTATCTGATAGCAATGCTCACTGTCTCCTGAGGAGCCTCACCTGTCTCTCCTAAAAATGATGTGCACCGTTTCTAATGCCGGTAAATTCGGGAATCCTTGCGTAGACGAGTCACTAGCTTCATTCCATGTAGCTCAAAATAGCTCTAAGTCAAAGCAGTGTTTGAATTGCCAGTGTGAGCTGGACTTGGTTCGGCTTTCCGTGCTCCTGACATCAGTGAAGCTGAATCAGTGTTAGCCGTGGTGGGAAATGATGAAAAAAGTCCCCCGGTGACTGCAGCCCCTTGAGATGTCTCTTGCCCCGGGCAAAGCAGCTGCCTGTGTGCCGTGCTCCTCTCCTGCATCCTGTTCTGACTGCTAGTGGTGCTGGGAGAATCCTGGCCAGGCCTTTTGCAGGTGCTGCCTGTGGGGCTGTTGGAAGCTTCTCTCATGGAGAGACCATTAACTCCTTTGTGTCCCTCAGACTGTGCTTTCTGGTGCTGCCCTGCCCAGCTGCCACATCAGGAAAAATACTGTGCAGTTGGCACGTTTGGGTGATAACCGTCATCTCACATTGGCCATCTGGAAATACAAAACTTAAAATAAAAATAAAAGTAATTCTGAGTTCCCTATGTATGTCAGAATTCCAAGATTTGATATGAGAAAAGATATGGGGATAGGAAGTGGTTAAACAAGACCTTACTGAAAGTGAAGACTGGTGAAAAGTATCAAACCACAAAATAAATGGGGTAAGGTACATTTCTAAAACAGATGACATCACTTTGGTAACATTGTTTATTTGGATTCTTTGACCTTTTGAAGGAGTGCAGTGTAACGTTCTAAGGCAACCTCCTTTCTGTTCTTTGTAAATAGTTGTTTTTCAGAGCTCCACAAAAATAGCGGTCTCCTTTTCGAAAAGGATTTGGTACAATCACGGAGTGTTTGCAGTTGCGATTAAGGCATATGTTGTATTTACTGCCAATTAGTTTAATTGATTTGTTAGTCTGAGTACATCTTACACGGACGGGATTTACCTTCCTGAATTGAATGTACTTTTAAGACCAGCAGGAACAGTGTGAACAGGGAAGCTGAGTACAGCAGAAAGTGCCGGTCCCTGATGGCACCCAAGCCAGGACAGAGGCAGCTCAGGACTGCGTCCCGGGGCCAAAGTTGGCAGCAGGAACTTCAGACAGCTTCATCTTCTTGGATTTCTTGTAAACCTTGTGTTTTCTTAATCTAATCTGCTCATTGAGCTTTGCATCAGAATTTTGGGCCAAGCATTTGAAGTTAGTGCGGTTCAAGTTGAATGTGGTCTGGGCTCTGATTCAGGGAATTTTCTGTTTATTCTGATGTCACTGCAGTGTTACAAAAAGGAGAGCAAGGTGACGTGTATAACCTGTTATGCAAGAGCTGTTGTTGTGACCGTACGCTTGTTTGTGTGCATGCACACAAATAATACAAATAAATAGCTGAGATATGAGATATGCTTCTATTTAATTGTAAACACAGCTGGCTTGGTTTCTAGGTAGTTGAAGTTGCCTACTTGATATAAAGGAAGGGTTAATGTTGGAGAAAACATATTTATCCTCCAACTTCCCAACATAGCGAGCTGCGTACAGAGGTATAGGTGCACACTGCTACCCTGGCTCCAGCTGTGTTGGGCTCTCGCGTTCAGATCCCGGTCTGGGAGGGGTATGAGCTGCCAGGGCTGCAGCAGGGTGCCAGCTCAGTGAATCCCCCTTGTGCAGGGCTCTGTGGAGCTGGCCTGGCATCAGCACCGAAGAACACCTCTTAGCTTAAACTTTTGGCTCGGGTGAAGATTTTTTTTTAATTTTTTCTTGTTGTTGTTGTTATTTTTGCAGCTGCCAAACAAAGCAGAGCAAGATGAGAAGTTAGGAAATCACAAGCAACAGACTGGGGAGGAGAATGGGAAATTTCATGCTCTGATGGCTCGCTTGGCTGTCTTCATTCTAGGCTACTCTTTTGTGCAGTGTCTGGATTTCCCTGCTCCTGGCTTGAAGTGCACATATTTAAAATGCACTCTGTTTAAAAAAAAAAAAAAAAGGAGGCGGGGGGGCAGAATGAATTGCTTTAAAGACATTCAAAGATTTGAAATTGTGAAATGTTGAACAGTGACTGAATGTTGATCCCTTCCCGTATCAGATGATTTCTTTACTCAGTGACATTTTAGGTTCCCCCTTTTTGTTTTTATTTGGCTCAGCTCCACGGAAAACTGTAACCCTTTAGGAATTCTCTCTAGTAAACTCCCATTCAAATCACCGGGGACAGCAACAATCTGTCAGCACAGTCTTTTACCGTGTTTCCTTGTTATTTATAGATTAGATCTTGCATCACTGAAATATTTCTGCCATATTGTTCAAGATAAAGCCAGTAAATTCAATATGCCATTGTGTAGCCCCTGACTTGCCTCCAAGGCCTTGTTTTTCACAGAGAGAAAAAATACTTTATAGAAGAGTGGGAGCTGTCTGACTGCAAAATGGGTTTGAATAATAACACCAGACTCTCAGCTGAAATTTTATACCATAGATGAATCATCAAGTGCTCATTAAACATCTATCTACTGTAGAAATAGATAACAAATCTTCCCCTTGATGTTACCCTTAGGATCTTGACAAAAATAATCGTATACTGGAACGTGAAAATGGCGAACTTGACCAAATAATCATCAGTGGTTTGGCATCCATCTGATTCTAACCTGAGAAACGCTTCCCTCCTGATGTTACAATAACTCTTAAGTAAGAGCACTCGTTATCCTTAGAAGACTTGGGGTTGAAGCAGGAAAAGGCTGTGCCGCATTCTGTCCTCCTTGGACAAACTGCATTCTGGATAAGATACCAAATGAGCATCTCTTCATGTCAAAATTGTTAAGGGCATCGGGATGCATCATGAAACCAAAGAAAACAGGCAGCCTTTTTTTTAAGATCCTTTTTATTTTAATTTGTATCTTTTAGCTGTAAACTGGATTTCATGGCAGAAGGAAAGTATTTTGAATATGAAATAGATTCCTCATCACTTTTCTAGTCGCAGTCTTTATATGTTCTACAACTCCATTTTGGGAATGACAACTGTGGAACAGGCTAAAGGCTATGATCAGCTCTTCTCTACATTCTTTTCATAATATCATTTTTTCTTTACAAGTAAGTTTTCCTGAGCTGTGCAATGGCCGTACCTGATGCCAGAATGGAAGCTCTAACATGCTATCAACAAATTGAATTCCCTTGTGATATGTGATGCCATATTTGCACTGTCCTGAAAACATACTAGGCAATGGCTGCAGTAGTTCCGTTCATACTGCAATCTCATCGTGTTTCAATACCACTTGATTTTAACCCGTTTATCTTGTTGCTACAAGGCTGTGTACTGATTAATATAATGATGACACCTTGATTTATTCTAGTGTGGGTGTGAGCTATGTGTTACACATACATTACACACAGCGTTGGGGAAATTAGTGCATGCTAAACAGAGTAAATTTCAAGCCATACATAGCATTCCCCATTTCTTTGTGCTCAGCCACAAGGAGAGTTGGAGAATGGATGCATCTGAGCGGAATGGGCCTTGTTGGCAACTGTGAGCACAAGGAGGTTAACTACACCTGCCGGACTTCACACTTTTTGGTGTGATCTCATCAAAATTGTGTGCCTCTAAGCTTATAGGCTTAGTCCTGCCTTTATACAGGGCATTCTCCACACTTAAAACTGTCCAGGCCTAAGCGCCAAATTATCAAAGTGGACTTCGAAATCCCATTTTACAGAGCAAGAAAAACATATGAGCCAAGCTAACTCAGGGTGTTAATGAAGGAAACCAATTGTATTTTCTAGCTGGGTTAATTGATGGAAGAAAACTGATCAAATTTTGCAAGTTAACAGTACAACCAATTGAAGGTTTAGGTAAACTAACTGTCTTATACTTGCCACTTTTATTTTTGCGTAAATATTTGATATTCGGTATTTTCATAGCCACGTGCAACTGCAGTCTCAGCAAACAACATTTTCAGATCTACGCAGTCGTGTGGAATAACCGTCCCGTGTAGTTTCCAAATGATTTGCTGTTGTTTCACTCCCCATTTAAACAAGAAGTCACCAGGAGCAGTTTCCCGCCTTCTCATTACTTAATCTTAATTGCATTATCAATTAATTTAGATGGTGTTAGTGCTTTAATGATACGAGAGTCAGTAAATGGCTATTGTTCATTAGCCATAAAAGAGCTGTATGTTTGGGGTTTATTTATTTATTTAGTTTACATCTAGTTAATCTCAGTTTTGTTAGATGTAGAATAATGTAAGGATGAATGAGGTAAAGATATTTTCGTACGGAGAAAACTAAAATGTCTCCAAAGTGGTCTTAGAGGAATAATTAAACAATAGAGTTGCCGTGATCAAATGTTTCTCAATTAAATCAACTTTTACATTTCTCCAGCATTCTGTGGTTAACAGTTAGGAAGGTAAAAGTAATTAGAGCAAGTTTCTTTGGTGGTTCATGTTTTGTTTACTGAACTAAACTTGCTCTGAAGCTTGTGTTTATGTTCCTAAAGCTTGCTGATCCTTTTTGGATAAAAAAGCAGAGGTGGGATGAAGGAGGTGACCAGGAAACTTGTTAACAAGTGACCTTACCCATGCTGCATGTGGTACTTTGCAGCGTGATGACTTTTCTGTGCAGGTGAAGTTCAGCTAGGGCAAAGCAGCTGCTCAAAGCATGCGACTCGTAGGGACGGAGAGAGCCAGGAGAGGTGTGCGTGTAGATTTCTGGCCTTAATCTGGGAGAGCGGTGTTTTGCACACGTCCTTTATTTATGCTTTCTCTGAAAAATAGAGTACTTTTATATTTCAGGCCTTGTTTCTTAATTGATGCAACTTTCCTAATGCCTTTATAATAGACAGTAGGAAGGGAAATCCTATCAGAAGAGAGCTCTTAATCGCATGCATATATTATACTCCACAGGATTTTTCCAGCTCATTTAATAGATTCCTGATGCCCTAGTAATTTTGTCTTTCATATAGTGCTTATTTTCGAAAGCTGTTAAGTAAAACTACAAACATTTCTCAATCATTTCACATCAAATCTAAGTAAGGAGGTTAGGAAAACATCTGAGTGGCAGTTTGGTAAAATGTGAACTGTTTACAAATTATTATGTCGATTGGTAAAGGAAGCAATACATTCTATCAGCTTACTTGAATGCTTTACAAAGGGATGTATCTTCAGTTTTAAGTAGCAAATGAATCTTCTGTAACTGTTTTGAAAGACTCTCATCAGTTCTCTTAGCATTATTTCTAGGTTGCTCTGGTAGTAATGCCTCCTATTTATTTTCATGGAAACTACAACAGATACAAAGAGCACAATAACAACGTTTGATAGAGCAAATTCTCAGCTACTAAGCACTGGTTTTTTTCAAGGTAGTCACCACCATTAGCCAGCCAATTCACATGGATGAGCTGATCCAGATGCTCTTCATTTCACAATGTGACAGCTCTCTGTGGCTGTTCAGAAAGTGGCTTTCACTTCACTGTCACCACTGCTGAAGCACACCACCGCTGCCTCCCTGTGCTCACATCCACTGTTTGGTCTCTATAAACGTTCAGCAAGCGTTGATGAATGTCTAAGGGGTGTAATTTTTTTGTACATGGAGTAATTCAGTTCCTCCCCTTTTCTTCATACATATTTCCACATCAGACACCGTTCTGTCAGAGTGCCCCTCTGCTGCCATCTGTCGCATGGCAACAAAACGTCACGGAAAATTGTGGGCAGGGTCAGCCTCTACTGCCATACCATCAATATCCACCTCTGATGTCGCGGGCCAACATAATAAAAGAGGAGGCATTGCTTATCAAGCAGCCCTCGTTTATACATTGATGCATGGGGATTTGCTACTTGTTTGATTTGAGTGAAGTATTTATTTTTATTTAACAATATGCCTTAAGTATGTGTTTTGATCTCCTGAGTGAGATGGAATATCAAGTTTTCAGCAGCATGGATTTTTCCTAGCCAACATTAATTTTTAAAATATTTTTGAATGAGGACTTGCAGAAATATTGGACAACTGTGTTTTCATTCAAATCTTCAGAGCCAGGAATCCACTGGTGCTACCATCTGGGGATCTCCTCGACTTGATGATTGCATTTCAAGAGCTATGAAATGCTGTATTCTGCATCACTCTATGGCACAGAGGTTATACCATTAAACAAGTTAAATCCAAACTCACTGCTTGTGTACAACTAAACGTATGTGTCACAGCTGCTGAGTCACTGCCTATTAGCTGTTGCTTTTTGCTTTTAGCCAGTGAGGAGGCAGTGCATTCCTTATCTTGTTCCGTTAATGGCGTAGCTTGGCCCCTTTGTTGCCATGAGAAGTGATGTGAAGTGCTAGGAGCTATTTCTATTTGTTCTGGTGCTTTTCCCATGCCTCCTTGCACAATTACAAAAAAAGACTGAGTTCTCATTCTTGTAAATTGAAATATCCAGAGTAGCAATGAGTTTGTACACATCAGAACTGTTTGAATTCCAGATGACTTGTGTTGTGCTGTGAGAGTGGTGCTCTGCAAAATGTCTGCCTCAATGCAGGTAGGCAGTTGTGCAGGTGCCCAAGGGGCTGCAGGAGGGTTCTCATCGGATACTCTGGGCACTCATTTGTTGTGGAGTATTTGGGGTCCCCTCCCATTTGTATCCGTTCATAATTGCTTTTTTGCAAAACTGGCTTTTAATTTTACAGTAGTCCTGGCATACTCTTTCGCTCCCCCCATCATACCTCAAATTATGAGGGATGCATCTTTTCCTAATGTTTTCCTCAGAGCCAGAGACACTTTTCTGCATGAGCCTTTCAAGTCCTGATGCGTTGTCCCAGTGGATGATGGGCTTTTGGAGGACGTGTTTATGTCTGTTGGCAACAAGAGTTTGTCCCTTCCATCCCTTCCGGAGCCCTCATTCTGGAGACTAACAATAGAATAAATTACACAAATTACACTGATAATAAAACCAAAGCAGTCAGTCACCTTCAGTGTGCCCTTCTCTGCTGCCAAAAAGCTGCCCTGCCCATTTGTGTGATGTCATTGACCATACAAACAAAACAAAGATCTAGCTGTCTGAACTGACACAGTATTTCCAGTGCTACAGGCACAGGAATGTTCTTTTGAAACAGTCTTTCCTCCAATAGAGTCCAGAATGTGCTGGAAAAGATCATGAAAAATTTCTGTTGAAACATATAGGTCTCTCATAAATCCATTCATCGAGGTAACTGCTGAGTTCTGGAGACACCGTATGCTCATCTCACTGGGGTGGATAAGCCCAGGGAGTCAGAGAGAAGCACTTGAGAGCGGGCAGCCCTCATCCGCAGGCAGCAGTGTGCTGGGAGGTGAAGCCCAGGTGGAGGCCGTCTGTCTGCAGGAGTGGGCTAGATGCCTGGAAACGAATAGCTGGAAGCTTTGGGTTGACTTTGCGCCAAACATTACGATTGGTTTAAGCAGTTCTAAACATTTATTTCACAGAAATTTCTAAAATGCAATTCTCGTGTTATTCTTTCCCTTTTAAAGCTCTGTTAAAAAATTAAAAAGAAATCAGCTTCTGAGAGTTGGAAAATATGTTTTCGTGAACAGGGCTGTTTGTTGCAATATGTTCCTGAATTTCAGATGTAGGAAATGCTGTATTTTGGAGGTAATTCCCTGATCCAAAGCACCTGCTTGTACCAGAATGTTTTGGTTTTCTTTTTCTGAACCATTCTGGCTTTTCAAAGATGAAAGGAGTGTCTGGTGTGTGTAATGCTTTGATTTATCAGAGGTAAGCCGTGTTGTTAGCAGAGATAAAGGACCTTGTTTACAAGGTGTCTATATCCTCAGAAAAAAAAGGAGTTTCCAATAATTGAGTAAGATGTCCTGAATGTATAGATTAAACTAGAAGGCCAACTGCAAACATGATGAACTTCAAAAGAGCAGCTTCTCATCTCTCTGGGGACCTTCATTAATGAGTCACCAGATAGGCAATTACTGTACAGTTCTTGTAATGACCAGGATCAGACACAAGCAATCAGCACAGTAGGCAGCAAGAAAGCAAGCAGAAAAAAACTGTGAAAATATGCCATTAAATCTTAATTATTCTTCAAAAGAAAACAAGCACAACTAGGGGGCAAATAACTGTAAGGAATATACAGAACTGTATCAAAACCTGCTGGCTCGGGGCAATGATATTTAGTTATCAGCAGCTTCAACGTTTATTTAAAGTTAAGCACTATGTTCACAGACCATTCAGAGGTGTATTTTCCACCTGCCAGAAGTCTGAGTAAGAGCTAGTCTTTGCTTCCACAGGAGTGCTCCTCAAACTAAGAACCCAGCATTATTGCTGTCTCTACTACAAGAGCCTATAGAAACTACAACGAAGACCGGGACCTCAAGCGTACATACCAACAAGGACAGACAGTTGGTTTTTTTTTTTTCCCAAGAGAATGATTTGAACTGTCAAAGGAGGAAAGGTCATCAAGGGAGGATAAGAGGTTATCAAGGCTGTACAGATCGGACAAGCTTGATGATGTCCTAGTCTAGATTCCTAGGCACATAAACATCTTACAGATATTTGTATCCAGAATATTTAGCATGGGCACAGGGAGCTTATTTATCTGTGAATGCTTCCCAAAGCCTGAATTGCAGGAGCAATTTCATTGCAGCTATGCAGTCCTGTTGATCTCACTGGAATTCTCTGGGGAAATTCTTTGATGATTATGGGAATATGCATTTCTTGATTAGGCTCAGCCTTCTTTACAAGGCATAATCACAATCTTTTAAATAACTAGTCACATCCACATACAGTAATTGGTGAGGAGGATTCTTCAGCAAAAGGGTTAGTACATGGTAACTGCTGTACGAGAAAGCTGCATGTCTTCCATCTGTACTGAATTAGAAAGAAGTCTTGACTGGTGGGCAACAAAGATTGAACTCATATCTGCCTTTATTTGTTTGTTGCTCTCCTCCAAACTGTCTTCATACAAAGTAAACTTTTCTCTGTCTTAAAAGACGTGAATAATCTAGTGTCACGTGAACTCATTACAAATATCCTCATGTGATATGTGAATCTCTGTGCGGCCTTTTGTTTTTTCTCTGTGAATTATTTCCATATTTCAAACTGTTCAGGATCAAGAGGACAAAGAAGCAGTACCAAATTTTTCCCCAGTGTTAGCATCAGTGTCACTTTTCTGAAGTCCCACGTCCTCCAGGCTTTGAAAGGTTGAGGTCTGGGAAACGGATTTGGATTCGTCTGTTTCTTGCAAAACAAATAAACAAGGCTGTAGTCAGAGGCGAAAGAAAAAACTAACAAAGAAATAATCATACTTCCAAGAGCTCTACAAAACCAATCTGTTTATTTGGTAATTGCCTGTAAATTCTATGAAATATACAGTCTGCCTTCACAGCCAAAAAGATTTGACTTAAAATTTGATAACTCACTTAGGATAACCTTCCTTCATAGAAGTATGTCAAGGAAGTCACTTATTTGCCCTGTATTCTGGATTTGGCTACAGAGTATTGTGTGAGTAATTGTGTAATGACTTTTTCTTGAGTATGTTTTTCCTAGTGCACTGTATTTTCCCTGCAGAAAGAATAATTATGTAAATAACTGTTATCAGAATATCGCGTGCAGCTAAGAAGTGTAGGTTGCATTGTATGATCATATATTTGTATAATAAGTCTGGCCCCGTAAAAGATAAAAGTGAATACTGAAACTGTGGTAGTTTATATCTATTTTTGTGCACGTATTACCTAAGGTATTTTTAACCATTTAAAGATTTGTTATATCTGATGCAAGCTATTCAGTGTAGGAAATCACCAAAAGGAAATAGTAGTGTTTTGCATTCAGAGCTCCCAGATATGAGGGTTGAAGCTGGTGATGCATCAGTGCTTTTTATTTCAGTGTAGGCTGTCACTATGATATTCCCCACATAGGTTTTTCTTTAGTTTTCATGGGAAATCAAAAAAAGATAACAGGAATAACTAATCTGTTGTGTTTCTTAACATTACTGATCTCTAAAACACCAACAAGGCCTAATCTTTCATCTTTTTGTATTCAAAATTGTTTCACTTAGGTCTTTAAAATAATATTTTAAACATTATTATGGAGTATGTGACAGTGTTAGTTTGGAGGAAGAAAGATGCGTTTGCCAGTGTTCTGTTTTCAGCACCAACTAATACCAATAATAAAAGTTTAGTTAACGTGACAATAGAACATGTCATTCAGTTCACAGAACTGAAGTTTGTCCTACTGTAATCTACTTCAAAATACCTTCTTAGACATCAGGTTCTTCCTAAATAGTGCAGCATGCTCTGTTGGAGGGGTTTCAGGATGTCAGGGTTGATTTTCAGTAAAATTAGATTTAAGGATAAGAAATTTAGATTAATAACAGCTCTTGCTACTTTTATCTGTTATTTTTAGCAGAATTAGTGAGCCAAGCATATATTGCAGGCTAAACTTCAATTCTCAAAGTTAAATTTTCTAAATAGGAACTCAGTGGTAGTTTTCCGGATCCTGAACTTTTATGATTTGACATTATAGTTACTCAGAATGCACAGATTTTCTTCTACTCTTATTTCCCTTCCCCCAGCATGACTTTAAAATATCTCTTTCTATTCCTGCTCTCTTTGCAGCAGCCAAAAGTGGCAGCTGAAACTAACCTGCAGAATTCCCTGCTGATTCACAATGATCTAGGTGAACGTGGTGTCCCGTGAGCTACTTAATGAACAGTCTGTCATGCAGCCACACTGCATTCATGAGTCACACTCTTGTGAGTTCTTATCTGTTTTTGGCATGGATTGCTGATTCTTCTTGAATCAGCCTACCCATCAGAAAACTGAAAATAATGATACATATGAATACTTACTTGATCGTTAGGTAATGCCTTCGCAATGGTTTATAAACTGCACTACTGCTGTAGTGGAAGTAGGATAAATTGCAGGCTACCTCCAAACATCATTGACAGCATGCCTCATCTATAGTCAGCCTGAAACACAGTTTCTCTGCAGATTTTTTTCTGTGCTAAAGAAAACATAATGGACAGTTTATCGTGATATTCTTGTCTTGCTTTGGCACATGCAACATTTTAATTAGTTGTCCATGAATCTAATCTGAATTCATCAATAGGAATAAATGGGTATTCATAAGGCTGACATGCTGATTTTTTGCTGGGGGGGGGAGGGGGGAAGTAAACCCTCTTGCTGGCCTCCTTTGGCAACACTGCTGCTTCACATAGATCTCTGGTTGGCTAGAGGAAATGTCTGAACCATGAAATATCTGGGCCTATTACATCTGGAAAGCACAGTAGTAACAAAAGATGATGGTCAGGAAAACATAGATTTGTAGTAGCTGTAGGCAGGCTGCTGTGTATCCAAACCTGTAAATATTATTTCACGTTCTGTGTGGGTCTGAGGAACAATGACAGCAAGAGACTTGCCAGGGTCACCTAATAAACTCTCACAGCTGGCATTAAAATTCAGGAACTTGTGTTCCCTTATCTATTTACAGTTTATTGTCAGTAGTATCCTTTAATCATTATACAGTCTTTATTTTTTGCATCAGCATGCTTTATTTCAGCAATTAATTTTGACTGTCCTTATTATGTTTCATATCTGTGTTAGGTTAACATATATTTATTACCAACTATCACAAGAACGTGACACGAGTTCATGACCTAAACAGAGATGTCCTTTATGGCAAGACACTTTCTCTTTTGTGTTACTTTATATTTCTCCTTTGCTTTCCTGTTCGCCCTTTCTTATGTCTCTTGACAACTTTGATGTCAATTGGGCTGACAGGTCAAAGCGAGCAATAGCCTTTCCTTGTGTTCAGATGGAAACGAGTTACCTACACAGTATCCTTAGATGGTGGTGTGACCTGGAGCAAATCTTAGTTCACTCTCAAATACAGATCTATGAAATTGTATTAAAAGTTGGCAAAAGTTTGTCTTGACAAATAGATTATTCTGAAGACAGTTTTTTTTAACCTTAATGACTTTGTCTCATTGCCTTCATGTTGATTTGGGCATGTGTTGTGTCAAACTCCCTTTTGAAGCTCTCTCTCCGCTTATCTGCCAGTTCTTGAGTTCTGATAAATTTCAAATCATTGTTAAAATACTGTTTTGGGTGCTGTTGTTGTTCAGTGAGATTTTCTGACTGAATGCTTTGTCCTGAGTACTGTGCATAAAAAGATAGATTTTGCTGCAGCAGTCTGGCCATGCATATGTACTTTTTAAAGCAATTGATCTGTTGTTTGAAGCTGTAAGAGAAATCTAAGGGAGGAAAAAGAGGAAATGTGCAAGCACTGCCTAACTGTTGTTTTGTTTATGAAATCTCAGTGTAAATGTAAAATTGCTTTGTATTTTCTAACGGTTCTTCTTCTGGAGACCTACTAGAAGCTACAAATATTTAAATATTCAATTTGAGGTATGAATGTTTGATTTCTATGGGGATACATTCTTAGCCAATCAAACCATGAAAGACTTGTGAAAAGGTTTGGAAAATTTTAAGTACTGGTTAAAACAGGCTAAACCCTCTTGATTCTTGAAGAAGCTGGTGCCTCTTCTGACAGCAATTCCCAGCTAGGTGCCTCCTTCATCACTTATTTGAGCTTGCTGTAAGGAAGCTCTTCATGCGAGAGAGCCAAGCATGTGTACATTATATAGTAACAGAATATAGAATATCTTAAATAAACTTATTGTATTATACATAACTAATGATTAAGTTATATCTTTGCAGTCTAGAAATGATACCAATTCAATGTTAAAAGGACATTCTCTCAGCTTAGCAATATTTTTAATGATGATTATTCCATTTCACTTATTTCTTATTGTCAGATTGAAGTTTCGTGATACTTTGAATTACTTCTTCGATTTTCCGCACAGACTTTCTTGGCTGAGCGGCTGTCCTGCCTTTGAACAGAGTGTTGGCTTCATTACCTGGACAAGTCAAGTTTACATGGCAGTGTACGTGTGTGCTGGATGCCTTCAAGTTTTCTCTCTGGGAGTTGTCACCAGACAACTCTCCTAATAGAAGGAACAGCAAAAATAAGAAACAACAACACAATGCAGGCTGCATGTTTAAATGATACATTATATCATGTTTTTTTTTTTTTTTTTTTTTTTTTCCAAAAAGGTTCAGAAAGAGTTTATTGTTGTGCATTTCATCCCGTGAGTTTTCTTTGGAGGATGAACCAAACTCTGGGTTGGCTTACTCCTCAAAAAACTTCATAGATTTCTTCCATCCACTAGACAGAAGGAGAGTTTTAACTTTTTATTCTGCTCATTAGCAGCCTCACAAAACACCATAACTTCCCCCTAACTAATGGCGCAGGTAGTTCTTGTTTTTAAACATTTTTTTTTGCCAAGAGATGTTTCATCTAGATTCATGTATACTATTCTGTTTTAACTCCCTTTTCCCAAACCAACTCATATAGCAAATGAAGTTTTTTATTGTAAATATTCCCATGACCTGGTCTAGCCACAAAGTATTATTGGATTAATGAGGATCATTGCCACGTCCTTCATTTCTGTTTACATCATTAAAAGTATATAAGTATGAGATGATAAAGGGAAAAAAATTCTGGATTCTGTCTTAAAGTATATAAATTCAATTTAGAAGATTAAGCATACCTGCTTCAACAGCAGGAAGCATTTTGTAGTACCTGATCATTAGCAATAGCTAAAGAAAGAGCAAAGGAAACATTTTCACTCGATTCACAATGAATAATTTTGTCTTACTGCTAGTTTTCTTCTTGAAATATAAGCTAGAGATATATTTCATCATTAACCTTTTGAACAAGGCCAAGTATAATTGGCAATTCTCCTGCAAAATCCATTTGTCTGTATTATGCCGTTCCTTTTATAGAAGAAATAATTGTCATTTTTTTTCTGTGTACTTTCTTTTTCAGCCAACCTCTGTAAAGGATCAGAAATATTATAAAGCCTGCAAACAATATCCTGTTCCATCTAAGTTTGCCAAGCAACAATTTGTGATTGTACTTCAGTACGTTCAATGTGAAATAGGAGCATAGTTTAGAAATCCTGTAAAAATAAAGAAAGAAGAGTTTCTCTTTAGTACATTGGATTCTTACCCTTGGGTCTATTTAAGTATGACAGCAAGATTCTAAGGGGTGCTCGAGCCATCTCTTAACATGGCATACCACACAACTGAGACTTGAAAGTTGTGCCGTGGCATACACCTATCTTCTCTGAAATCGCCTACTGTCAGTAATAATGTCCTTTGTTTACTGAAGAGCTGATCAAAAATTTGGCCAGCTGTAACTGGAATTGCCTTTTAATGTCTTAGTTGTCAACCTGCAAGTATGTCTTTTTGACAGTGTATTTGCAGGAATATATATGACACAGTAATGCATAACAGAGCATCCTTAATGTCTAGAGAAGAGACTAGCTTCAATCAAAATGAAGGATGATATCTTTCAGTACTTTTATGACAAATGGGACAAGACCTCAGAGAAGGGCTGCACTAAGATTTTTAATGGTCTTTACTTACGGAATCAGTATCTTTTGCATCCCTCTGAGCCCACCTCACCCTCCCATTCATTGCTTGCTGATTGCAGAATATTTGCTCTTTGCCCCTCATCATTATTTAATACATTAAAAAATACATCATCAGGGACATAATTTTTATTTCTCCTATTAGTTATTCTTCTGCTGAGTGCACTGTTCACTAGTGGGTACTAGCATGCTGTTTTACAAGAAGATATGACACAAAAGGGGCACATATTTTCATTAGAAATGCAATTATCAGGCTGGTGGTTGATGGTTTACTGCTCCTTTGGCCCCCCCAAATAATATATTAGACAGAAGCTGCAGTAATATGTTTTGATACATCTGCCTTATTCCAGCAAACTTTTAAAGACCATGGGAGTTCTGCCCTTGACCTCCTCCTGAGATGAATATAGAGCACTTAGTTGGTAGAATCTTGCTAGCATTTTAGATCTACAGATAAAAGCCACAAGAGTAGAATGCGGTATTATCACTTCTGGTGTTGCTTTCATTACACTGTGAAGTACTTTTAGTATTCTGTCTGCCCATTTTTGACTTCTCAGATCTCTGGATTAAATCCAGGTTAAATTATTAGTCATGGAAAGCAGCTGTTATCAAGATGCTGCATCAATGGCCTCTGAATTTTACCACTTCTTAAAAACCTTGAGTGAATTGAATTAGTGTCCCACTAGTATATCGGTTCAGGAACCCTAACTCTCCCTGTAGGATTTTTGGGTGGTGTGTCTGTTTGTTTGTTTTGAGATTTCAGATTATTTCCCCAAAGAGGGAAATACTTCACATGCATCCAAATGATACAATAGAATCTACTCATAGCTAATTTGGATATCCTCATTGATGATATCAACAGGCAGGCTTTTTATTGTGTGACTTTGAACCTGGGCAGTTTAGGCTTTTACTCACTTGAAGCAATTACTCTCGAAGAGCAGCAGATCTCAGAAGTTTATAGTGCCTTGTTGTTCCTTTTTCCTGGAAAAGAAGGAAGGTATATATGATAGGGAACTTCTGTTTTCTTCTGTTTCCATTGTATGCCCTTTGCTTAGTGTGGAAACTATGTGTTCATAGGTTGAATTAGCTCATCAGTCATACCCCATCTGTCTAATCAAAGAGTTTAGCTGGATGATGGTACAATGCTTTATAACTTGAAATGAACTTGCTATTCAGTACGCTGTTGTATGGAAAATGAAGTTTCCTCAAGAAGATTTTAACTGCGTGAACAAATGTAAATTTGATATGTGAATCCAGGTTGTTGGGTTTGGTATGCATCTGATTTAAAGGGGATGTAAAAATAAATATTTTTGTATCCATGCAATTATGTCTTCTTTTCTTTAAGGCTATAAAATGAAGCAGGTAGATATTAATATCTCACACTAATAAAAATAGTCTTGCAGCATTTTTACTACCCCCTTTATGGAGTATTTTGTGTTTTGTAAATAAAAAATCCGATTACTACTGTCTGCTACTATTAGAGAAAACATAACATTATTATAATTTTGAAACTGATTAGATTAGGCATTTTAAATTCTTAACTTTTTATGCAAGAATTGCAAGAATCTTTCTGATTGCAAGAAGCTTTCATTCTCCTGTCATGTAGAATTCCATCTTTTTTATAAGGGCCTGAAATTAAACCACTAGACATTAAGGCATTAGTGTGGCCAATACTGCAATGGAAAGTCAATGGCAGAACTGAGAAGAAAAATTTTTATCTAACTTGTCTTCTTCTGGCACCTTCATCATTGTTTGAAAGCATTTAGTGTTTGAAAAATATTCTGTCGAATTTCTAACAGCAAGAAAATGAGAAAATGATGTTATCTTTGTATCTTCAAGTAAGGATAGGCATTCAGTCTATATTTGGCTAAAATATGTCATTTTGTATTATTGTTGAGTTTAGTTGTATCTGTTGATACATTGATACATTGATAAACTGATACAGATACATTAAGAACATTAATCCAATATAGATCAAGCTGTACTGTATCTGCAAATCAATTATCATTTTGTGTAAATGCAAGTATGCAAGTGTGAGTACTGAGCTGTGTATGCATCTATGCCTCTTAAGATAAACTTACACTCTTCTAACTACTAGCTAAAATGATATGATAATTTCTGTTTGTATTATTTCACAAAGCCAGAAGAATACTTTTCTAAAGGGCATTAGAAAACCATATCCAACATGCTTGGTTCCAAGACAGCATTAACTCCACTGAACAGTTCAAGTAAGAGATCACTCATCTTGCATTAAGGCGATGACCGAACTGTATTATTGATAATTCTGCAGCCTTGTGAAGTGTACTCTTTTGCTTCATAAATTTTACTAAGGAATAACCTTTTTTGAATAACAATATGTTAATTTCTCTTTGTTTAAGCAAGGTATAAGCAGTTAAAATATAAAGCCTAAATACAATATCTTCTTATGATATTGCAAACCCATTAAAGTAAACTGGAACCCATAAGATCAAGAGTTAAATACCATTAAAAACTGTTCTGAGAAAAAAAATCATAATTGACTTTACCATATGTTTCATTTTCATATTACACCATCTTCAGAATGAGACACAATCACTGTTCGTAGGGAATCTAATTATCCACTGTCAGTTAAGCCCTCAGTAATTGATCTCTTGACAGCTGGTAATAAGTCCCAAACCCCACTGCAAATTGCCTTTAAATACATGTTTATCCACTGGAGAAAGATGGGGAGAAGAGCTCACACGTTCACCAAATACTACAACTAGCAAAAATTGCCTTCAGGATAGCTTTCTTGCATGTTTCCCTTCAGTTTTGTGTTTTCCTCTTCCCTGAATACTTCAGGTTTGCAGATTTCAAACACCAAATGGTAAAACCAGAACTTTGGCTTTTGTATTCTCTTTGTATTCTTCAGGTTTGGCTTTTGCATTCTCTCTTCAATTAATATCTAAAACTATGTTCAGATAATCTAGTGATTTTTGCCTGAACGTTTGTTGAAAGCTTTCTTTTTGTGTCGTTTTACTGAGAAATAATAAGTGTCTTGAATAAACGTAGAGTCTGTTAAAGTAGAGAACAAGGAATGTGGGAATGAGAGAGGAGCTGACTTTTGAAAGTCCAGTAGTACACTCTTCCAGGATATAAAAATGTTCCATCTCTAAGGTTTAGACCAAAAAGAAGTAATCGATTTCCCAGATGAGCTCTATTTCACCTCCTCAATTTGTTTTTCTCAAGCTTTGATCTGCCCTGAGGGCGAGTATATGCTGTTTTTAAACCTTAAAGACTCTTGCAATATAACTGCTGTAAGAACTGCTTTGAATATGAAGATTAGAAAGTCAAAATTCATTTAGCTAGTCAGTGACAGAGAGACGAAAAACAGAAATATGATGAAAGAGTTTTTATGAGTGCACTTGGGTATAAATATACAGAAAGAGTACTCGATTTCAGAGAACATGAAGGACAAAATCATGTTGCTTAAATTATATAAAATTATCTGGTTAAAGTTTGAAGAACAGGATAAATTCCATGCAAGGTCTAAATGGTAAGTGAACACAGCAAATCTTGGCCTACGTTCCGGTGACTAGTTGTATTGGTTCCTGCAGTAATGAATTCTCTCAATAAATACACACTGCTGAAAGAGTTCTTTATTGTTACCTTTCCAATCTTGCTTCAGACAGTTCCTCATTGTGTGAGCTAAAGACCAATCAACTGCCCAATTCTGTAAAGGCTCTGTAGAAAATTTACCATTCTACTTCAAAAGCTGAAGGATCTATATTTCTTTATGCCCTAATTTGTTCTTTTGTAATATTTGTTCGAATATTTCACAGAGGTAGTGTGAATTGAATTAATTAATAGGTACAAAGTATATTTGCGTCTTTGCATTAAAAGACCTGCTTCATATCAGTCTATCTATCTTGTTCTCTATCACAGAAGTATTTATGGTCTTGGACATTATTATATACAAAAGAGGAAATTAAAATGTTTCTAGTGATTGTTCATCCTTGTTAGGCAACTACATCTTTCAGTGCTTTTAGGTCAGTGATATAGCTGTTGTACAGCAGTGAATCAATAACTGATTGGCATAGCCTTTTCTTTTAATTGTCTAATTGTCACCATCTCCACTATAGACAGATCACATTTTTTTCTGTTTTGGCTCTTAAGAAAGAATTGCCATGATAATAGAATTTTTTTTTTCCTCATCAGACCAGCATGCACATCCATCTATCCCTATTGTAATCTGCTTTTTGAGGTGTAAAAGGCTATTTAGTATATCTTCTCAGTAACTACTTCTGAATAATAGCAGCACCAGAATTGAGAGTACTCTTCATTCTCTGAACAACTGCAATACTTTAGAGTAGGTGAATAAATGAGCTCTTTAAGCAAGAATATCAGGAGATCTAGATAAGATGTTATTATAGGAAGCATAAAAATAATTTTCTAAATACTATTCTCATGTTTTATTAAGCTATATGTTCTGATGACTGTCAATATTCAAGACACTTTTCAATATCTGCTTTCTTTTTTTTTTACATACAGAAAACTCACATGTTTTGACTTTGTAATGAGTGCTGTGCTGAATATAGCAGATTATGAAGACAGTAGCAATGTAACCCCACCCATCTTAAAAAGTAATAGGAAAGTAACTGACAGTTAAGTACTGTCTTAACAGTTTTGTCCTTAAGGTCCAGAGTGTTTCTAATTTCTCTGGAGCAGCATATGTTCCTATGTAAGATCAAATGGGTTATCTAATCTTCTCCTTGACTTGTCTGATCCAAGAAAAATTTTGCACTCTATCTGGATATGAAATCAAATGTCTCCAGTAAAGATTTTAATCTTGTGCTCTGGGACAGAAGTAACATCTGTCTGTCAGAATAAATGCCTATGTTGCAAAGATTGTGCTGACTCATTGCATAGATAGATCTGTGCACAGCATGGTAGGCAGCTGTGCTCTTAGAATATAGTGCAAGAGGAAAGGGAAAGGGGGGCAGAAGACAACCATTCTATCACACTGTGTATGATACAGGATCTGAGTATTTAGTAAGTGATATGTTTGGTAGGTGAGCTCTTCCACTCTCTTCTTCCCTTAGAATCAGTTTAAGTTGAATACTGGATCTAGAAGGAAACACCATTTATTCCAGAAAAAAAAGAAGTGTGGGCTTCCCAGGAATACACACTTCTTATTTTGCAAGTACAGTGCTATTTTTCAACGTTTGGGATACAGCAGAGAGAAGTGCTGGGCAAAGAAAGACGAAATTCTCTAATATATATTTGACTGTGATCCAATTCTTCCGTGATTGCACATTTTCTCTTTCTAGACAAATTAATGTAATTTAGTAGTTTGCAGAGTTCCTATTGTTGTTTTATCAAAACAGTCATCACTTGCTGAGAGATGAGACTTGCTCAGCTGAGAGGAGTCTGTTCACATCCTTCTGTGCCCTTCCCACCTGTGTGGCCGTGAGTAGCACCCTTCTGTGCTTCAGTTACAGAAAAGGGCCTACTTCAGAAAGACTGGAGCTACAAGTGTACACTCAGGAATTTGGTGCAGGATGAAATAAGTGCTGCCTCCAAATTAGTCATCTCAAAGTTCATTGGATTTTGCCACTTTACAACCCTCAATCCAGTAATACCACCTAAGTCTGTCTAGTCACAAAGGAAGATTACTCTTTTTTGTTGCTTTGCTCTTGCTTATTCCTACATAAGTGCACAGAGATTGAGCCCATCCCAGTGAAAAAATATACTTAGCTCAAGCTACGCGTTTGTGACTAGTGCTTCAGTAATGATGTCTTTATAAAAATTTCTTTCGTCTGGGAGGCTTTGAAAGCTCTTACACCATGAAGGCTGCAAATTATTTGTAAACAAGGTCTTACTACTTGCACACTTAGATGTTATTTTGTAAAGTAAGATAGATTGAATTATTAGAATCAAATCCTTAATGTTACTCTTGTTTACAGCACACCTCCCTTAACAATAAATCTCCAAGCCCGTGGGCACTTTCAATTACTGCAGCTTCCTTGCTTAGCAAAGGAACTCACAAATGTCTATCTGTCAGACCATTCTGAAAGAAAAGATCTTTGTATGTAATGAAGACTGTGTTTCTAATGACTTATATATATGTAGACTTATTAAATGGATATCTTCTGTGGTTCACCCCTCTTTGCCTGTGACAACAGTAAAGAAGTATTACAGGGATTACTGCAGAAAACCTGGACCTTTCTTTAAAGACTTAAGAGGCACATAAAAATGTATTCCTATATGTTGAGTGAATGGGTCAGAAATGCAATGGAACTCTTTTAAATGGATCTTTACAGTTTATTTAAGATTTTTTAATGTATAAAATGGCAGTTATTTCCAGTATGAACTCTTTCAAATGTACAGTGCCAGTCTTCTCAGTATTTCATGTTTTATGAATTTTAGAGAAACCCAAAGATGCAGCTGTAAAGGCAGAGATATCTCTCCTGCAGAGGATTTTACGGCGTTATTTGGAGAAGCATCATGTTTACTTAAACAGTTTCTTGACCTACACAGATAGCAGAGGAAGATTCAGGCTCATTTTACAGGTGTAAAAATGAGGTGTGCACTGGAAATGAAATTTGAATTTCCCAGCTGTCCTTCTTTGCTATCACATCTACATTTTCCACATTTTTTGTAAGAATCATAGCGCTTAAACTGTGTGTATATTCATTATAAGGTTCTAAGAGGCATGTTGTGTTCTGAATAGAAATTATCATAATCTACTGACAGGAGAAAAAAAAAGAAAAACAGAACAAAGCTTAAGTAGAGAGAATTATCATGGCCCAAATTTTCTGAACATACAGCTAACAATAAGTGTTGCAATCTGTGCTTAGATGTACCTATTGATACAGTAGGTAGTCTGAGCTGCTAGTGGAAACTGGAGATGTTCATCTTTGAAAAATCAGTCCTGCTTTCAATACTTAAGTCTGTTAGAAAACTGTTTGTAGGAATGTTGGTTGGAAAACATTGATGAATATTGCCAGTGTCATGCTTAGTTATTAAAGTAACAGCATGTAATCTTTTATGCCTCTGTTTAAAGATACTCCTTAAAATAAATAACAATTAAAATATATGAAGCATATGATTGTATCACAAAGTAACTCTAATCCCATTTTGTAACAGTAGTGGATAGATTGCAGCAAGCTTCACAGATTAAAAACTTTTAATTTTTGAAAACTTTTTTTTTGCCAAATTTGTTTCCTATTTATTGAACAGGATGTAAAATTCAGACCACCTTCCTGTATAGTGCATCAGAGTATAAACTCTACTGCTGGTAGGCAGTGCACAGTTCATCATTTATAGTTTCAAGTTTAAATGCTGCCTGTTACAGCAGACATCTGACTTTCTGAAAATTGAAAAAAGAAAAGAAACAGATACAAAGGCAGAAGATTTGCTCTCACTCAGATGCAGCCACTTTAGGAGTGAGCAAACTAGCACAGAGTATTGATCACAGAACCTAGTGCTCAGGAGTGCACGAAGTCCATTCCTCTGATTTATGTTACTGGCATATGGTTACGCTCTTCTGTCTGTTGTCTTCTTTACCCTTCCAATGTCAGTGTTACTGGATAAATTCTCTTTCATCTACAACTGAATTATTACTGTATTTTCCAAAACAGGAAAATACAATAGTGTGAAATTTCCCATTGTGCATTTCAAGTGTTTGGCCCCTGTAACACTGCAGGTAATTAGTGTCACAATATGATATTTTGACACCTAAATTTTGAATGTAGAAAGATTTTAAAGATTTGATTTAATAAGCTCACTCCTTTTCCAATTCTTCCTTACATTCTTAGCAAGTGAATTACATGGGCGAACAAGTCTGTCCTAGAGTATAGTGATTTTATATCTCAGCCCTGGAAATCTGAGTCAGAAACGGCAAATAAACTGTTGGAATTGAAAAACTGTCACTGGTTCACATCTCAGACTTATTGATGAGGTGCATTGAGGATGTGGAGGAGACTATTTGAAAAGAACTTTGGCTCCACAGACAGAGTTTAAAGAAGTCAGATCCTGCAATTAACTGTGTTTGAAAACATTGATGCTATAAACAGAAGTTTTTATAATATAAGAATTAAAGGAAGATGAAGGCCTGAAATAAGATTTGCCCTGTTCATTTTAAAATTGGGTTGACTTCTTCGTTGGTGCTGCAGCGGCCTACATATATTCTCTTCCTACCTTGCTCTGCTCTTCCACTGCGCTCCTCAGGCTTCCTGACAACGCTCACCTTACACCACGATGACCTATGAAAGTTTTACTCCTCAATATTCTCTTTACTTTGTGTGAAGAGTTCTGATGAACTGAAGGGAAGAAAACATACATTCTAAGCCTGAACGAACGAAGTGTATGAGCATTTGGTGAGCTCCTAGTTTTGAATGTACCAGAGCTCCTTTTTTTCCCTTGAAGATCCTTTATCTCTAATCACTGAATCAGTAACAAAAAAAAAAAAAAAGGAAAAAAAAACCAAAAAAAACCCAGCCACAGCCGTCAACATAATTTATCCTATTCTTTGAATCAGCACCCTATCTGTAGGCAGAGGAAACTTCAGCACTCTTCCTTGTTCCTTCCCTTTCCTGTCGCAAAACTCTTAAAACCAGGGTATTTCTATGAAATGCTGCAGTTTGAATGAAGTAGCATATTTTGGCAAAAGTTAACGTTGTTGAAACTTGTAACCAACTTATGCAGATGGACAGTCTCAGTTACTAAAAGGGGAGCACAAGCGAGAGTAAGGGGTACAGGATTTGAATAATGAGTCCTTGCAGTGAACATTACTTCTCTAGAGACATTGCTTGAAAGGTTGTCTGACCTCTAAAATGCATTAATCGTCTGCCTCTGATGTAAATCCATTGCAGAGGCAAAACATTCACACATCCACTGCTGCCTTTCATGTAATACACAGAGTAGGGCAATGATAATTCTTAATCTTTCCTATTTGTTTAAGAACAAAATTAACTTTGTGGGGAACTAAAGGTGTTTTATAGAATTGTTTTTGGTCTACAGCATGTACAGTATACCGTCTGAAGTATGAAAATGTATTATTTTGAGGGTGACACTTGCTAAAAATGATCTCTATCTAAAACATTAGGTTTTGGATGCAAAACTAGTATTTTTCTAAAGCCAGCTTGTTGAGTGACAATGCAAAATTCACCTTAATAAGCAGATCGCTTTATAACTGTTGGTAGTGTTTGGCAACAATTTAAATTGAATGTTAGAACAATTAAATTCCTTTGGCATTAACTTTGATAACACAGATTAGTAGCCAGAGCTATCACCCATTCTCGAAAAACTACAGCACCTTCCAAATTAATTTAAAAGAAGGATGACATTCAGAATTACAAAAATAACATTGCATTGCAATAGATGTAATAGAAATGTTACCCAAAATAGTAAACTAGACAATAGCAAGGAAAAGAATCTAAATGTGTTTTTATCAGATAAATCAAAATGTTAATACTTTTCAAAAAAAAACATAACATGAAACTTGAAGGATAGATGAATTAATCTCCACCCACAGCTGGTAGTGAAAACAGCTGAGTGACATGGGGCAACAGTTCCAACTGTAGAAAGTCAGAGTTAGCCTTTCATGAAATCAAATCTTAGTTATTTGTTTTTCTTAATATCTTTGTAAGGAACAGCAAGATATTTGCCTTTTTAAATAGCACTCACATCCAATGATTTAATACGAAGAGATGAAAGAATCCACTGAAAAAATCTAATAACTGCCAAATAACGCAATTTCCTGCGCTTATTTTTGGTAACTGAAGATCAGCTGGACAGCTAAATACCTATCCAAACCAAGGAGAATGAAAAATAGCGTGCAAAAGCATCCTGTAGAGGAAATGTCTCCCACCAATACCAGATATGGAATTAAGAATCAAAATGGAAGTAACAATTTTAAAATACACTCCAATTTATTTGTATTAGGAAGTTAAATGTTCTTGGATTTCAGAGCTTAGGAGTAACTGAGAGTATGAGTGATCAAGAGCAATTTAGTGCTGATGTTACAGGATCAAGGCAGTTTTGAAGTCACATGGCATCTTTTACTTCCTGTTTCAGAAATTCCTCTAATGATCAACTATAAAGAGCACTGTGGAATTAGTTCAATTTTTGATTATGCAGAAAGAAGTCAACTTGACTCTGATATGCTGCGTTGCACCTGGAAGGCTTAAATAGCCATAATTTGATTTAACTAGTGAAATGAGAAAGCCTGTCATGGTAAAGGAAAAAGACTATGCACTAATTTGACAGTATCCTTTTCTTTGCTGGAGGAGCTTTGCAAAGTAATGTCATAGTTCTGGTCACTTACACTCTTATTGACTCAATCTCAATCTTTGTAGCTGTAGGTTGGAAATTATTATTATTTTTTTGCATACGTTGTTGGTCTCCAAAAATATAAGACCTTATTTGATATCATTTCTAAAATGAAAACAAAGTCTACCCAATTTCTTAAAGTCAGTATCTAATTTGTCATGACTCATCAGCAACTGCTGAATTGAAGAGTAACAGCATGGATCTTACATTGCAGTGTTCTGGATGATACCTGCTTTGATTCTCTGAAGTGTACTGATATTTAAAATATGTTATAAAAATGTAGAACATTTAATTTTCCATTCTAAATTTCTAATAAGCTACTAAAATAGTGGAAATCATATAGTGGGAAGAAGTGTTTTGAAAAAGTAATAACATTGAATACCTGACTCCATTTCCAAAGAATGAATGCAGTGGGGATAAATCACCAAAATCTGAAATACAGCTTCTTTTTCTGTAGATCATTAAGGTCATGTCATGAGCAATAGCACACAAAAACACTGTTTACAACAAGACCAACAAGTGGAGTAAAATCAGATTTTCTTTCCTGGATTGGAATTCTGCTTGCTGTTTGGGCATTAATATTATGATACCTGGATAAAGTTTCATTTCATTAAGTGTATTTTGAGATTTACCAGTAAACAGTGCTGTAAATGTAATAGTAATCATAAAGCATTCCAGAGACTTACAAGCATATAATGAACTTAATTATTATAAAGTCAAAGCTAAAACTCAACAAACTACTCATCCAGCAACAAAACCATTTCCATAGGCAGTGAGATACAGATGATTAGCTTTTTGTTATTCATTAGATAAAGGATCTGTTTTCATTCTCGACCTTAAGCGTCTAATTAGCCCTCTTACAGAGACAATACCTGAGGAGGAATGTTTTCTGGGGCTAACACAGACGTGTCCCACGTGATCCCCATGGAAGAATGTTACCTAAAATAGTCGTTTGTAGTGTAGCATCAGCATGCCGTGTGTGTATTGGTGATCTGGATGTCATCTTCAATGCCAACAAATACCGACATTTCCCAGAACCAGGAGTGTGGTAGGGATGCCTTGCTGGAGTCTCTAGACTCTAGTCTCAGTCTTCTTTTTCTCTCTTAGTTGTCAATTTGCATATTCAAATTAAAAAAATGAGGCAGTTTATAGAAAGGAAACAGAAAATTAAATAATTTATGAACTGACTTAGTGCGTTGCACAGAAGCCTATCAGGTGTTTCTAACCAAGTAATAAAAGCTGTGAGACCATTTGACTCATGGGTGTGTTGTCCGTAGGCAAAGTATCACACATACATTCAATTAGCTTTTGCAGCACACTAATTTGAGTTTATGAGGCATATTGTCCCCACAGCAAAAAAATGCTACAGGGCTATTGTAGCATACCATGCAACTCAGTCTTACATGATTAATGAGGTTTTACTATTACTGTTAGCTTATGGACAAGCAGATACACAAATTACACAAATTCAGCTTCTAGGTGGCCAGCTCATCCTGTGCTTCATGTAATCGCTTCAACTTTTCTTTATCTGAAATGTGAAGTTTATTTGAATAGGAGCAAACTCCAACATTGTGGGACAAAGAAACATATAGAAGAACTGGATGTAAGACTTGGGAGGAGACGATATATTGTGTGGGAAGAAGTCTGCAAGAGGTGTACTATTGAATTAGGAGGGAAGGTGTGATATTCATTAAAAAGTTCTGTATGATCACATTAATCATGAGGAAGAAAACATTTACCTTATTTATTTTGAAGTTAAGAACTTTACTGTTGGTGTTGGATTTTTTTTTAAGCATTTAATACTCACTATGGTTGTATTAACAAACTTTTTCTTTCATTTTTCATTTAAAATGAAGAATTAAAATCTGTTATTTGTTTGCATTTTTTAAGTAACTGCAGCTAATTTCTATTCCCTTTCTGCTGTTCCCGGGATTCTGCTTGATTTCCAGAAATGTAAATTGTCTAGGTGTCCCTGAAGAAAAACTCTTACCATAGACAATAGTCCTTACTTGACATCAGCGTGGAATTTGGGCTGTATCCATTTGAAGGTTATTTCTCTGCCTGTCATGTATGTGTATGTATGTATGGGACTACTTTTGATAGCGTTCAGACATAGTTGAGTATCTTGAATAAATAGCTTAGATTTGCAATGGAAGAAAGCATTTCATACGTTGTTGTACATACCGTTTAATTGTTGGTACTGATGTATACCAACCGTATCCTCTTTAGAAATCTACAGTACCATGAATCTGTTCACCCATCAACAACTGCAAAAATCATTTTTTTTTTTCTCCTTGCTTATAAACCTGAGCAACACAAAGACTAGGTATTCCTCCAGGCAGAGTTATGCAACTTTAAGTAAAAGAAAATATTATTGTATAATTAAAATGGAAGTCATAGTTAACTTTGACAGTTAAAGAAATATGCAAAATATTTCAAGAAATCATATTTTATCGCAGATAGGTCAAGTATGACAGAAACGAAAAATTAACTCCAGAAGGAAGCTACCAGAGGAAACAATATTGCTAGCTCTCATATTTTCAAATCTAGCCTTTTTCTCATTTTTCCCCATCACCTTTCCTTACGTATTATTGCTAAATTGAAGCAAGATGAAGAATTTAATATGCTTTTTCTTGATTATTTTTCCTTCAGCTAATGTGAAGAAGGTAAATTGGAGTCAAAATGTTGTTAAGTGTATAAATACAACTTAGAAGTAATGTAAGCATAATACATAGATATGTTATGGTAAATATACGTAAAGTTGAAGTGAAACAGGGGGAAAAAGGACTATATTCCTCCAAACAAATCAGTAATTAAGTGTTTTTGGTCTCCACCCAGGCTGGGCCAACAGAAGGCATACGCTTGAGATCGTAACACCAGCAGAGATGTCAGTAACTCACTTGTAAGTAATTTAGTATTTCCCAGATTCATTTCCATCAACAAAATCTTCTAAAACACCTAAAAGTCTGATCCTATGTCTTTTGAAATTTTGTCATTGATTTTAGAGACAGCTGTATCAGGTCTTCAGTAGACCTTTAAGTGACATAGCTTCTCGCTCATTTATTTCTTCTGGCTACGCTTTAGAGCTAAATAAAACCTACACTTGAACACAAAAGGAAAAGAGGGAAGGGGATGATAAAGTCTCTGTGATCCAGAGAAGATGTGCTTCTGCCTTTGAGGCTGAGCTACTTTGACAGGAGAATAAAAGCAAAGGACTTGCTCATGTTTATAGGATGCCTATCCCAGAGTGCACTTTGCATCCTGGCTACACAAAGAAAACAGCTCATCAGCAAAAAGCCTTGTAATAAATCTATAAAGACCTCTCAGCCTTTTCCATTTTGTTTCAGTGATTTTTCAAGCAGCTGTGTAAAACCTTTCCCCCTGCTCCCCATTTTGTAAAGCAGTGGTCAATGTAGAGCATGGAGGAATGCAGTTTGTTTTGCAGTGTTTTCACTGATTTATAATTTAGCCAATACTGATCTCCTTTATTTGTCCCAAACAAACATCAGTTGCTAGTAGAGTCTGGCTAATTCATACCTCGAATTAGGTAATACAGTTTCAGAACATTTTGCCCTCTACTATGATCTTATTCTTCCTCATTGGTAGACTATTGTCCCCTCCTCCTCTTTCCCCATATTCCTCAAATCTTTCACATTTAACTGGTTACACAGCTAGGAATATAACACTTCAAAGGTATAAATAATAATGAGCTCCTTTAATAAAATCAGACATAAGTTATGCAGCAGATGTCAATTATAATGGATTTTAAAGGTTTTGATCTAGAACCTGGGTGGCATTACATTTAGACTAATAACTGTAACTATGATTTATGTGTTTGCAACTGAAATGGTTTCAGTGCTTCGATATACGTCCAAAGTAAAATTTATAGTCTGCTACAGAATGTATAAATAATGAACAGCCATATGTCATATTGCATTTAAAAATTTGACTTCTTCCACAGCCAGCATAAGGTAAAATGAATTAAAATTTTAAGTTCATTGGGGATCGAGTTACTCTTTAATACTTTAAAGGAGCTCCACAAATACAAAACTGATTGAATTACTTTTTTTCCCCAGTAAAGTAGATGATGTTTCTAACTTTGCAGATGTATTCATATTAATCCACAGCAAAGAGTAAAACACACGCTGATAAGAAACGATGCCTTTCTTTTTAAAAATAATTGTCAAGTTTTTCTTAGCAAAACTAGGATAATGACTATTGACAAAGAAACGCTTTACAAAGGACTTAAATGGAAAGAGGAAATGCTGTAATTTTCAAATGACCCCTTGAACCCCAAGTGCCAATTTAATGCTGGAAAAAAAAAAATTGTAATCTGTTTTGGTGAGGTGATCTGCATTTGAGTGTATGGATATGTTTGACTATGTGAGATATTCTAGTCGGTCATTTGAAATTTGAAAATTAAAAAATGCGCCTGACTAATATTTTTGGTCTACTTGCAGCAGAAACACCACCTAACCCTCCATGACATCAGGGACTGTTTTTCGAAATCCTTTTCTAAACCTTGGTCTTGCAGACCAAACTGTTTGTTTGTTTCTTTCTTCTTTAAGTTGTTCTCGAGTTTTATTGCTATTCTGTTCAGAGATGTGGATGCATTGTAAGAGGTTGATGCGTTTTGTATAAACAAAATAGTAAAGTTGAAACACGCTATGAACAAACATTAGCATAAGCTGCACTTAAAATGTGTGTATAAAATCCATAAGGGTGCTATCACTTCAGTAGTTCTGAGCAGTTATGGCAAAGGGCTTGGCCTGGCTCAGTTTTGATGCTGGCAAACCTGGATGCCCAAATGTATGGAAGCTGCATTTTATCACTGATGTTGAAAGAACTGTGCTTATCAGTCCAGTTAAAAAGCAAGCGGCTGCATATTTAAAATACACATGGCACCCACCCACCTTTGTACACTAAGACCACCAATTTTGCTAAGGATTCTGCAGCTGGGAGCAGTGGCAGCAAGACTGGTGAAGGTTTTAGAAGTTCTCAGCAGGTCATGCAGAACTGGAGCAGCTGCAGCACGGTGGAATGCTAGGAAAGCAATACCAGTGCTCCTTCTCTGTCCTCAGGAAGATTTTGACACCTAGAAATGCCTATTTCCTTGTAAGGGCAAAAAAGAGGAGTAAGGGATAACAGTTCTGGAGGCTTTTATGTAATTTGTACTTGTTAGTACGCAAACTAGAGTGAAAAACACCACAAAATTTACAGAATTGAAAGCTTGACAAAGAGGTGTATCGAACTCTAGTTCAGCTTTTTTCCATATGGGTGTGCCCTAGGAATCTGGTCCTGAGTTAAGCTACAGTGAGTACATGCTGAGGTCCGTGAGGCTTGTTCCTCCTGCTTCAAGATCAGTTCCTTGGAGTCATCGTGCCTAGTGTAAAGTTATCCCTTGTCATCTTTCATTAGCATGAAAGGACTAAGTGCAAAAGTCATATCTGGAGGGATCTCTGCCTTAATGCCTTTATCTTACAAAACATCTACAGTCACTTAAGACAAGTGGGAGCTTGCGAACCTCCAGGCATGCCTTGCTGTGCAGGGTCTGTGTGGTGGCTGGGAAGTCAGGCCTGTGGTGTGGGCAGTGCTGGGGTGTGATGGTGGGGTTCGTTCTTCAAGAAGTGGGGCTTGCAGAGCCGCCAGAAGGGCAGATCATTGTTTGGCTGATAGAGATTAAGCCTGGCAGCTTGCATTTGATAGTTCAGTGTCGTGGTTCTTTATGTTAAAAAGATCTTATCAACAGAAACTATTGGTCAGCAAAGAACAGCCAGTGAATTCAGAGCTTGTGCTGAGTGTCGTTGCAGATGATAATCTGTATGATATGGAGATGTACTTGAACTCACTCGAACCGGTGAAAGCTGTTTTTTGGTGGATTTCTTTTTAGTAAGAGTCTGTCGGTGTTCCTGGAAGCTTTGACTCATTGTTTTTAGTATGATTGCCCAGTAAACGAGATTTATGCCACAGCAGAACAGACCAGGGGAAGAGCCGCTGGGAGCACCTGGCTCCTTCCAGCGAGGGGCTGGGGCTGCTGCCAGCCATCCCATGCCCCTGTCCACCCAGTCCCACTGAGTGCTGGGGAGCCAGCAGGGCAGAGAGGTGAGCAGCACAGCGGAGAGCACGAGCAGAGGTTAGTGATACTAGTGTGTAATGATCTGAAGTGCGCTGCTATTGGTGATTCTCCTCTGTAGAAATTTGGGCAGTAAGCGTCGAGATAATTATAATTCAGTTAGTGATAATTGCCATATTTTTATCAGTAGCTTATAAGGTGCTTTCTATTTTGCCCATAACAAGAGATGAAGCATGATGGGATTTCTGTCCTATGGGAAACAGGACGTGCTGATGTTTGACTCTGGGAGCCTGCTCTTCTTGCTTCTTCAGATCAATTTCTCACCAATAAGTTTAGGCAGTACTTAGGTATTTAAAGGAAGCAGATCATTGGGTGTTCAGCACTGCTCATGACTTGAAGCCTCCCTTTTCCTTTTGTACTCGAGCACTCTTTTCTTTTTTTCCCTTGAGCGTGGTATCAGGTATCACTGAACTTGGTGAGCTCTTCAAGAAGCAAAAATAAATGAATGAAATATTTGTAGTGAAGCCATCAGCAGAAGTGACAGCTATTCCTCAGCAGACCCTTCTTTTGTGTTACTGGGAAGTTATCTAACTTCTCATAGAAAATGCTATTGATTTTTAGCCTCTTTTGCCAACTAGTCAATAGCCACACACAGAGGATACTCATGATCTGTTACTCTTTCTTTCCCATTACAATAAGTATACGTTGTGCTTCCAGAGTGGCACGCTTGCTGTTTTTTCTCTTGAACTTTAGGTATTAATACATATGCTAGTTTTAAAGGTGTCGAAGTCTATTTTATCATCCCTCTAAAAAGGTGCCTTAGCTGAGACAGATGCTTTTGCTAAGAAATGGTACCGGTATCTCAGAGCTAACATGCCTTTGGGCTCTGACAGACATTTGGCAGCAGATTGCAACTGGTGCCTGAAATGGTTACTGCTCTCACCTTGTCTGTCACAGATCCAGTTTGTCTTGCTACAGTAGGCTGAACTGTAGCAGTCACGGGGCTGGTTTATGTGCACCTCAGATACACCTCAGATGCACCTCAGATACCTCAGATTCTTTTCTCAGAAACGGCAACATCTGGCAAAGAAGAAGAGTAGGGCAGGCAATGAGGAATGAAAGTAGTTTGAAAGTTCCGGATGAATATATTTTTAAATAGTGTAATGGGGCAAGCTAAAACATTAACAGAAAGATAAGCGATTCAAATTAGAGTCAAATGTTTTTTGTTTGGCTGTAAATATGGTTTTGCTTTGTATTTAATTTGTGAAAAGGGGAGAAGAAAAAGGAAGAGAATCATTTTAGGCTCATCAAAAATGTTTTACACGAAATGGTGCACTTTAGAGACCAAGGCACTTCAACATGGAACAAAATGTGGATTTTCCTTTATAGCGCAGGTGCCTTTTTGTTTATGTATTTTCAAGTTTAATATCCACACAAAACCACACTGCAAAAATAAGAGAATAACAAAATATGTTTATGATTTTTTTTCAATCATTTTTATCTTTTTGTGGCCAAATTATTCGTTGTATTTACAACTTGGTACTTTATACCTTAAACTTTATTTCTTTGATACACATTGTAGTTGCAAGAAATATTTCCTCCAGATCTGATTTTAATTCATGTCCAGACTCAGGCAATTTCCATTTGGTGAATCATTTCACCATGTAAAGGTATAGATACTGCTGGTGCTAGCAAGAGAAGCCAGTCTAAAAGAGGCAGGCCTTGGGCACAGATCCCATGAAGCAGCTCATGGGCAGCCAACAAATGTGGCAGTTTGCTCTGAAGGGCATAAATAAGGGGTTTGGACTAGCCTGAACAGTCAAGATATGGTGGTGAAAGTGAAAATGATGGGAAAGCTGAAGAATGGAAGCTGGTGGCTTCTGACACTAAGAGGGAAGCCCTGTCCTAAGAACAGGTTCACTGCCCCCAAATCTAAGGGCAATCCAAATGTGCTTTCAAGCAGAACATCTGGGCCAGATGATGCCTACCCATACAAGACCACCAGGAGAAGGCAGAGTGATGGCAGGGTAACTCCCTGCTGTGAGGTATGCAGGCATCCCCTACCAGCCCGGCCTGCCATCTGGAGAAATTTACTGCTTGTTGGGTTTGGGATGTTGTGGAGAGACTGCCAAAGCTTTTGTGGTCCTCTGACTACTAGCCCCAGCTGTTCTTTATGTGGCCAGGGCAACCTGGAGAGTACGGAAAGTGGCTGCAGAGCTCTGGAGGTGAGAGTCAGGGTGTGGGGACTCAGGTGTTGGCCATGATCCTGCCAGCGAGGGGAAGGTGTGTAAGGTGAAGGGCTCTGAGACCGTGTCAAGAATTGTTGCAGGTGTAGTGTTGGCAATAGGATTTTGGTTTCTACAACCATGAGATCCCTTCTGAGGATCAGCAGTCTGCTTGGAAGAGATAGGATGCACATCTCTAGGCTGGGTAAGGGTGTCTTTGATAATGGAACGGCTGACTGGGTAAGGTGGGCTTCAAACCAGGAGTGACTGGGGGAAGGAGAGAGTTGGCAGCAGCCTTGTGAGGGACAGAGACAGAAATTTTTGAATAGATCAATTAGGTTCATATTTTAAAAGGAATCTTTCTGCATTTTCAGATACTTAAAGAAATTAAGAAAGTAATTCTTTATAGGAGATGAGCTTTAAAATCACCATGCTCCTTTGACTATATTGTCATTGATTATTATTATTATTGTTTTACCTAAGATGTGTCAAAATTAATGAAGAAATTAGTTTTCACATCATCATACTTTTAACTGAAAGAGAATAAAGAGGGAGAGTATGCCTTCAGGAGTTTTACTGTTGTGTACTAGGGGGACAAAGTGAGCCTGATTAGCAGATGAGGAAGCAATGAAAAAAAGACCATATGTTTTTGCTAAAGTTCAAGGTCTCAGTTAAAGTTGCTTGTGAGAATGCTATTTACATAAAAAATTTGAACATCATTTAAACGACAAAATTAGAAAAGCAAGTTATCACAACCATTGAGTTTTGTTTTGTTTTCATTATTTCCCCCCCTTGATCAGTGTTCCTTACAGATATTTTCTTCTGGGCAGTTATCATCAATCTTATCTTTTCTTAAAATGTTTTTTTTCCTATCCCCAGTCCTTTAGATAACCAACCAAACAGTATCTTTCTTTTATTCTTATGTTCTTGTAAGATTTCCTTTTATAAGATAGTGTAGCCACTTCCAAAGAATTTGTGATCTCCTGTGATTTGATACTTGTGTTGTTTGATACATGTGAAGACTGGCAAAGATTCTGTGGGTGTGGAGTTTAAGCTGCTTAAGATTCAGCTAATTATATGCAGTGTTTTCAAGAGCCTGATGACTTCATAGATGTGTGAATCCAAATCAATCCTCCAACCAAGTTGCAGGGTTTTTCAGAAGAGTAATTTTTATTCAGGCTTATCGCAGTTCTTGAGATCTGCATTCGCAAGAAGGAGAGGGGGAGGCATTGATTTCTTTTGTTCTCTCATGATATTGTAGATCCAAGGACTATCCGGAAAACTTTTCTTTTTAATTTGCTTTGTTTATGAATCATAATGTCTCGTTGCATCAATCCTTGAAAATAGCTATATTTAAAGAATAGGTGGAACTGTGAGATTTCAGTGACTGAAAACTGAGTCCAGTTTAAGTGAACATAATTTCCATTAAGATGAAAATATCAGAAACTTTCTTGATTTCTCTTATTGAGCTTTTTGAAATGAGATGGCATAGAGTCACTTTGGAGGAAGTAGGCAATTTTATGCTATTTTAAAATTAGGTAAAGCTGCCTTTCATCCAAACCTAGAGAAAGTTCTTGTTAACTAGATCTGAGATCTTCAAAATGTCCTCTGCAAAACCATGAAAAAATGTATAATGCACTTGACATTTTTGAAGGTTGGATGTGTGCCTATGCAATGCTAAAAAGTTTTTTACAGCCTTCTTTGACCTCTAGAGATGTCTGAAAATTTCAACCATCTTCTCAGGTCACCTTAAAGGAACATTTTGATCAAGCCTGAATAAGAGATTAAAAAGAAAATATATGCAGGGCCCCAACTTCCTGCCCGACACCCCTCAAAGAGGAAAAGTGAAAAAATTCACCCATGGAGACCATTTTTCAAAGTAGAAGTAATTTAGATCAATTTCAGTTAAAATACGATGGTTCTGGCTGTATCAGCCCTGCCTTTCCAGGAGCCAACTTGGCAGTAGGCATAGAGCAAAAAAATGGTTTAATCAGCATTTCAGTTCCTATGCTGAGGGGCTGAAGTCATTCTGGTGGTGTGACTGCCTTGGAAAAGCCTGAAATGCCACGTGGGAGGCCTGGCCGATATTTCAAGGCCTCTGTGCCACAAATTTTTATGTGTCTCTTTTACAGTCTGTAATATTGTATTTCATACTTGGGCCCTGTAGAGTGACTCACAGGTCTTGTTAGGTTGAACCATTGGCTTCAGTGTGATTAGCAGCAGTAGTGAAAACATGCCAGGCAATGCAACATCTTTGCTAATAGATTTTTTTGGTAGAGTTATTATGGATCTGTTTTACTAAATTGAAATAACTTAATGAAATTGTGAGTAGTTTTGAAGTGTAGTTCATTATGTAAAATTGCTTAAAAATTAAATGGTAATAAAACATTATTAATGGAATACTAGTAGAATATATGAAACCAGATTTTGCCAAAATGAGTTAAAAATGATACATGCTTTTAAAAGGATTCATGTTATAAAACATAGGACAGCATAAAGTATATCGTATTTGCTGATGATTATTCTGGACTGAGTAATAAATTCATCTATAAAGTAAACGTGACATGTTTAACTTCAGCTCTAAAGGACTAAATATTGATTTAATAAACAAGACTCTCCGTGGCATGGTTTAATTTTTCAAGTAGTTACATTAGCATTTGAGGAAGCTGGATGTCTCCAGAATTTCCTAAAATGTTACCAAATCTTTGTGGTGGCAGTAAGAATGCTATTATAGTCTACGGTGTCTTATCAAGTGAGAATATGTCATTGACAGCTACTGTAAACCGTATGGACAATGATAACTTTACCAGTCAGGATTTTTACCTTAGTAGCCTCCTTAAAGCTTGGAAGTTATTCCTATTTTGATATGAGCTATGGAATGCAGCAAATGATATCCTACTATTGTTTCATTTTTTGGCAGTGATTTGAACTCACTGCTAGTATACGTGATCCGTTGGTATTATAAACTCTTCCCATGCTAGGTCTGTCCGGAGGACAGAGATAGGCAATAATCCTTCTTGCAAATGAAAACTACTTCAAATGTAACTGCAGATTATTGTTTTCTCTCTTTAAAAGTTGTTCATAAAAAACATTAGAGTTGTATGTTGATGGCAGATAATCAAGAAAATCCACAGTTTAGGGAAAACATGCCATATGTCTTGTAATTCCAGGACACAATGGGGTATCTCCTTAATAACTTCCTCAGTGCCCCCAATTGTATCTTGGTGTTAGAAGACATATGGAGCTTTTTCCCCTTAACTATGAATTTCCTTCCTGCCACTGGTTTTTCTTACAACCTTAATCTGCTTTTAATGTACTGTAGTTGTCTTTTCCTGTCAATAATCTTTTATCCCTTGTTAGGCAACTTAATTACAAATGGCAGAACTACAACTTCTATATTTGGCAGGAGGTGGATGCTTAAATTCTACTGTATTTTTCAAAAATTGAATTAAACTTGGTCTTTTGTGTTAAACTTAATATTATAAAACCTGTGCATTTGTGCTTGCTGATAGCATAAATGTTTGGTGAAATTTGGTGTTCTGTAGTCTTTGTGGGCACATGTGTATGAAAGTTGGCAGTGGTGACAGTTTTTGTTTCTGAACACTTTATGAGACCTTGCATTTAGAAAAACACTTGCTTTTAAATATGATAAATTTAAATATTTGACTGCAATTTGGGTCTGGTTATATAGGCATGACATGAGAACAACAGTCCCAGTTTACAGGCTATCTGTGTCTTTTCTTTTAAATCCCTTCTATTTTAAAGTAGTGAAATAAACATTTCTTTCTCAATGTGACTGTGCCAAGCAACTATACAGAAAATACAGGAAGATCAGAAAAGAATTTGCACACATTTTTTCAAACGCACTCTAATAAATTTATGAAGGGCTAGTATTACTGATTTAAGGTTTTATTTTAAAAGAATTTGACAGAAATGTTTATATTTGGAAATGTCCTTACTTAATTCAAAGCCTGAAGAGATCAACAAGACTTTTTATTATGCTTTGAGCCTAGATTTAAAATGTCATGCATGAAAAAAAAAGAAGATAAAGTAAGATGATTTACATTGTGATACTGAGAAATTTTGTGATATATCAGGGCACCAAAGCCATTTGCTATCCAGGCCTCAGGAGTTTGAGTAGAAATCAGTGTCCTTCCTGCCCACACAGAAGAGACTTGACCCTGAATTTCACTTCAAAGCAGGTGTTTTATTAAATGAGTGTGATCTGAGAAACAGCATGTATCAAAAGTAGAACTGGCCAGTTTCTTTCCACCAACCTAGAACAAAGCTGGAAATAAAACTAGGTCACTGATTGTCTGTCCAGTTGACAGTCTGCTCCTGGGGCAAGGCGAGCTTTGATGTTGCTCAATGATGATGCCAGACCAGCACTATAACTCTTAAAATGCACAGAAATATTATTGCTTAAACATGAGAGTATGGTATTTAATTGTTGGAGGTTTTTACTGCTTAGAAGGGGTGTATTCCAAGAGAGCTGGTAGGAAAAAAAATACGATCACCTAATTTTTATGCTTTATCTGTGGTGGACAAATACTTGCTGTGAGCCTGTAATGGTAAAGTGCACTGAGGAGCTTTTTGTTCAAAGTAAAGGACTATCAGTAACTGTAGGTCTGACTTCAGGCTTGAAACCAGTTAATCTTTCAGTCAGGAAATTCTTGCAGAAGAGAATACCTCCTTTGCGTTTTGCATGGAGTTGTCTGAGCAGAAAATTCCTTGTTTCCTAAGTGTGCAAAATTTCAACACAGCAGCAGATAGACGATTGGTTATTATCCAAGTGTGGAGTTTGGAAGGCCTCCTAGAGGTCTGCCGAATGGAACGTTTTCAGATAAAGCTGGGGAGGGTTTGGCAGGGAGAGCTGATGGTCCATGAAAGTGCTATGCAGGACTGCCTCATAACCCGCCCTCCTATTGCCAGTAGACTGTTTGGATAAAAACAAAGAACTGAACAAATTCTACAGATGCTTGAGTAAAACCTTCCTAAAAATGTATCATTTATGAGAACTCGTAAATGAGAGCTTGGGCTTATCGCATTCTTAGTGCAGGAAATTATTACTTGTGTGTGTGTGTTTTGATAAATGCAGTGAGTTGTTTCTTTTTTCTTTTGTTTTCTTTCTTTAGAATGGCAATTTTAAGTGGGGGAGATCAGTTGCTGGCTGGTCACTGGAGTGCCATTTACCCAAGAAAATATATTTCCCTCCCCTCCTGTCATGGTTACTGGCTGGTCATCACAATCACCAGATGCCAAGCTGTAGAACACAGTTTTCCAGAAAATGGCATCTGGCTTCCTGGCAGAGTCCACAGGCACTTGTGTTGATGGTTTTGGAGCTGCAGCTGGGCCTGGGTGGCTGCTGAGGGAGTATACGGGCCACCCTGTCATTCTAGATGCTATTTACCTTTGGCTCACCTTTGCTTCAGAATCATTTAAGCATTTGTGCCTTTTATAATGCTGTCAAACATCAGTCTTTGCAATGGCTTTCTGTAGATCCATTCACAGTTAGGAAGAAGAAAGCCATTGCACATGCATTTACTTATTTTCTTTGTGTACATATAAACTGTAAATGTGCTCATGCTCTAGCAGGTGGTTTATTTATCCACCAGGATGCATAGTACAAGCACATGTATTAAGCCATTAATTTAGAAAGCGAAAAAGAAGAGAGGAAATCTGATAATCTTTCTGTGAATGCAATAATGCGTAATCATACTTGATTATGTTCCAGAATTAAAAGATGCAAAAGGCTGAACTGCAGCGTTAACATTACTGCCAGTGCCATCAAGTGGCATAGAGGCACAGTCCTCCACAGCACTGGGGCTGGATGAGGATTGTGCCCAAGGTTTCACTGGCTTTCTCACTTCCCTCCTGAATGATCCCAAACGCAAACTCTTCCCTAGGGGTCAATGCAACTGAGCTCCCTGATCCAGCTAACAACCTACTGTGACATCCTGGGGGAGGAACAGTCAGCTTATCTCCCTGTGTTTTACTTCCCTGTTTGCCCACTTCTTGTCACACATTGGGAATGTACCTGAAAGTAGCAGCGGTAGGAACCAAAGGGACCATCCTCTGTATTTGTTCTGAGTGACTTAACTTCTGGAGCTGTCCCTATCAGCAGAGGAATCTCTCTCAGAGCTGAAATGCTAGCAATGTGTCTCGATGGTGATGGAGAAACTGAGCTGAGTATGACTGACAGCACTTTGCCCTTCTTTTCTTTTTCAGGCTTTGGACTGTCCAGTTTCTGATCACAAAGCATTGCTCCTTTCATTTTACCCACATTGTTAGTACTAAGATGCCAACCACACAGTGATGTTGCTATATGAAAATAGGCAAAAAGTCCTTGTTCTGATTCTAGCAATAGCATCTCAGATGCAGAATTATTGCTATTACATCTAATTGCTAGTCGATACTGTATTGAAAATGGGGTGGTGGCAAGGATTCAATGTACATCTATTTATTTATAACTGAGTGACCTTCTGTTCAATGATATTATGGATTCTAGCTAGGCACAGGGATTCAGCTTCCCTGTGAGCATCTGGCTGTGGCTCAGTGTTGACTAGAATATGTGTTTTGTTCCCCTGCAAGTAGTCACAAAGCCTTTGACAGCATCCTGTGGAAGATGGAGCATACCTGAATTCAATTTACTTGATGTCCTTTGAGCAAGCAGCATTTCACTGACTTGGTATAATTTTTGATAAGCAATGGCTGGGGATAAAATCCCATATGGCCTTTTACATCATTCTGCTCTGTACCTGGGAAAGCAGAAGACTATATCAGTAAAAGAATCTGCAATGTTCTGAAGAACATGAAATACACTGGAAATGCTGCACAGTGAGAAACCTTGCAGTGAACTTAATACTGCATTCAATTTTATTTTTCTTTGATTTTCATACACACATGACCTTATTACGTTTCTAAACATAAACATATTCTTCTTAAAATATATCTTCAAAGTATACTTGAATTCTAGCCCTATAGGGACTTGACATATCAAAAGAAATTTGCTGACATAAACTGGTATGTAGAGCTTGATCTATTCTAATATATGATTTTAATGTTTCTCATTTTCTTGCCTTGCCAACTCACATCTATCACACACTGTCACATTTAAGTTTCCTAAATTACTGCTTTTAACTTTTTGTCACTTATTCAGCAAAGAGATATATTCTAAAGCTCAGGGTTTTTTTTCTTTTTTTTTTTCTTGTGATTGTATCTTAATATTAATAGTTTGAGGGGAAAATGGAAATTTCTGCTCAGTTAAGGAGACAGCACTTTCTGATAGATTTGGGATTCAATATTGTCCTGGTTTCAAATTCGAGACCTGATTTAATTTCCAAGCAAAGCAGAGAATTCAGTGAGGCAAATGGTATAATGGCACGTGCAAATGGGAGGGATTTTCTGAGCACTGTAATTATGAGCAAGACAAAATCTCCTTTACATCTGTTTATCAGTGATGGATAGATAGATTCATTTCCTATTGTTTGTATTGACAAAGTGCTCTGATAAATTCTGTTGTTCGGAGGACAAGAGGAAATAATAATTGCCGTCTTTAATCAAGTAGCTTTGACCTCAAACTGACAATTTCAGAGTTGCTTCTTTTTGCGTTTAAGGCTGATCCTAAGCACCTCTATATTTTGGGCAATAAGTGTATTTTAAGAGCTCCACACTTTTCAGGATTTGGGAAATATGAAAGCAACTCCAGACGTGCCAAAATTTTGTGCTGCATTATTTTTTTAAGCCCTCTTCCACTTTTAAATTACTTTTAATTTGAAGCTCACTTCTCCTTTAAATAACATTATCTTTTAGTTTCTTATGATTCTGGAGACTTTAGTATCATTTGTGCCATGAGCTGACTTTCTTCTGATAACTATTGCTCAGAGCTTATCATACTGTAAACACGAATCTAACATTCAGCATGATATAATGTACGCAATAGTTTTACAGTAAAAAAAGATGATCTTCGCTTTGTAGCATCTCAGAATCACTTAGAGGCTGTTTAATTAAACTCCTGTATCATCATATGAACTTTGAGAATAATGAATTGAAGACTAAGGTGAAATGGTGCTCCAGCTCTAGTTGGAGCTCTGACACAGCTTGGTCAGAGGGACCAACCCAATCACTGTCAAATTTTGCTTGAAGTGTTGAAATACTTTTGAGAAAGATGCCCAGGTCTGATTTTAAAAACATTAAATGATAGAGAACCTTCCACATGCGTAATAGCCTGTGCCGATTATTGGTTACTTGGTAGATAAAGTATACATCACTACTTGCTCCTCTGAATTTGTCGCATTTAAACTTGTGAGCAATCAAAATCTTTCTGTGTCTCTGTGGTAGATTAAGAACTGCTCTTACAAATAACTTCCACAGTCAATTGCAAGCTGTGATCAGATCAACCCTTAACTTTCTTTTGGGATAATTCAGTTTTTAATCCTCTGACCATCATATATTGTTTCTAGAATAAAGATTGCATTCTAATTGCAATTTTCAGCTTAGCACCAGTTTAAGCATGGAGTCAGCCCAAGACGTACTTATTTTCACTTTGGAAGAAAGCTCAGTAAAAATAGTCCAGGCTTTCTTTCTCTTTTGATGAGACACAAAAGAAAGACAAAATGAAATAGCTGGTGGAAGCGTGAATTTGTAAAATCAGAGCACGGCTGAGGCTGGCAGAGCCCTCTGGGTCCCTGTGCCCCAGCACTGCCCCAGCAGAGCCACCCAGAGCAGGGCCCAGCCCCACGGGCAGGCGGCTTTGGGAGAGCTCCAAGGAGCAGACCCCACAGCCTCTGGGCAGCCTGTGCCAGGGCTCCGGCACCGCACAGCACAGCAGTGCTGCCTGGTGGGCAGAGGGAGCTCCTGTGCTCCAGGTTGTGCCCAGTGCCTCTGCTCCTGGCGCTGGGCACCGCTGAAAGGAGCCTGGCTCCTTCCTCTTTGCACCCTCCCTTGCAAAGTAATATAAGTCTGCTGTTTGTCTAACTGGTGGAAGGCTGAACTGATTTGTAGGCTCTGTGGCTAGATTATTTAAAGGTGCATTTGCGAAGAGGAAAAGGAGGCATTTTTATGAATATTTATGAGAAGACTTTTGGTGTTCTAGGAGCAACATGTGATTTGTTAGGAATGCTCACGGTACCTATTGGGATTATATTTTTTTATTGTTAACTTCACATGCATCCCTGTCTGTATTAATGCATAAGGATTATAATAGCATCACATTTGCAATGCATGTATGAGAGGCTGCCTGTTTTTCTTGGTAACAGATATATAGATGTCAGGGGCCCATCATTCGTAATCAATTTTACACTGGCAAAATGGAAAATTTATCTGTGATGGACAGGAAATATATCAGTGAAACTAATGTCTGAGCTTCTGAAAAATTCTTTGTCATAAGAGGTGAGGAAATACCATGTTAAAAATCGTGGCAGATGATAGCTTGGTTTCCTTTTTAAAATGAAGTTTTCGCTGCCAAGCAGCTCTTCTTTTACCTGTATTTAGATGGAACAGCACTTAACATTCAGTATACTTAGTTCTGTGTTCGATATCCTTGGCTGCAGTTTTCTTTTTTAAGGATATCATTCTGTCACACAGAATGTGAAGTGTTTTTTCTTCTGATCTTTAAGGGGAGCAGCACATTTATATTACATGGAAGTTGTACTTCAGTGATTTATTTTCCTCTGCAGGAGTGTGTACGCAGCACTAGATTGGTTTGCAATAGGATAGCCTCATCTTCCTCTGGTGACATAGGGCAAATGCATATACATTTTCTAGAAGAGGAATAAAAATTGTAATATACTTAATCTACATTTAAACAAACTACCCATCTAGCCAGCAGAACCGGTGGGGGGTCTGAGCTATGATGTGGAGCTAGGTTCCTCCTTGTCGTTTCTTCCTCAGAAGAACTAGGCATGAACAATTCTTGTAATCCCAGAGACCAGGTTAGGGAATACTGCTCAAACAGTATGACCAGTATGTGAAGGCTTGAAGAGTATGACCACCTAACTAAAAATTCCGGTATATTTTTGCTTCATTCTAACAGGTAGAAAACAACTAGGCCTACCATATGAGCTACCTTGGAAGAATGCAATGAGTCTTCAGATTCAACATCCTCTCACATCCTCATCACTTTATCTGAACCTATTTAATCTAGTATATTACTTACTGGTATTTTAATGATCAGATAACCACAACTACTTTGACCATGAATTAAATCTTAAATCCTCCTGTCACATGAATTTTATCACGACTTCTGTGATTAAAAACCTCTAGTTCTTACCAGACTTTTCTTCAGCATTACTGCAGTGTGACATACTGTGAGTAAAGTATATTCATTCAGTCCCCATTCCTTGAAGTATTTTATGAAACATGCCAAGAAGTAATTCATGTTAAATTTTTACTTCCAAGAACAAATTTATCTTTGACTTAATTAATATAATGCACTTAATTAATATAAAATTGTCATGGAAAAGTGCAAATTAGTCTATCATTTGAAATTTTGTCATAATTAGTAAAGAAATAAAGACAGTTTCATGGAAATTGAATGACAGTGGACCAAAAGAGGAAACCTCTTTGAGAGGATTTGAAAGAAATGTTCTGCAAAACAAAGATGTTGAACAAACACAGAACTCCCGCCAATGAACACAGAAAGCTGCTTTATTGTGTGTTAAAGTTTTTTGTGAACACAGCTACATCTAACGAAGGCTTCAAATTTAATGTTGTTTGTCTAGTAAAGCAGCAAACAAAACATTTTCATTTCAATTAAGTGGTCTTCATTTCCCAGTGGCAACACTTGAGCCAGTGGCTAGCACACTTTATGAAGGCCAAAGAGCTTTTTCAGCGCAGTTTTACTTTAGGAATTTGGGGGCAAAAGGACGGAGAAATACTGTAGTGTATTGTAACACATATATTCCAAGGTGGAACTTTTTTTTTTTAGTTCACTGGACATTGTGGCTGCTGGTAGGAGGAAATGAGCTGATATGAAGAAAAGGGATCCTGCTTCTTTATTTTCTAATTTGGAGGGATACTATTTATGTAAGACAGCGACAACTGAGACTTGATGAAGGAATGATTCCTTATTGTTGCCACTGGATTGAGTGGTGATTTGTGTTTTTGACCTTAAAAAGAGACCATTTTCTTCTAATGATGAAGTCTGATCTTCCATCAGCTTAAAATAATATATTCCTTAGCTAAAATTTCTCAGAACTAGTCCTCAAATGTTAAAGACTGTGAAGGGTGCAACTCATGACATTTGCCTGAGGTAGTGACCCAAGACTTAGGTCTGTTTTCTAAATGCTTTCAGCACTGTTCCTTCCCTTTGATTCTTTTCTTTCACTGCATTTTTGAAGGTAATTACAGACCTGTCAATGAAATAATAAAACCATCGCAAAAATTTTCCATTGCGACAGACTAAACACCATGATCCTCCTTTGTATTCAGTTTTCTGAAGCAACTATCTGGCCACTTACATGGTCAAACATGCTTACACAGTAGTCCAAGTAATGGTTTGAGTGAATACTAGTTGTGATTTAAATTTCCCATAAATATTTAAAATACATAAAGCTCTGTCAAGGTTCCTTAAAATTTATTTTTCATTCCATGATTTTTCAGCTATGGACGTACTTTTATTTAACGAAAACTACTGCCTTAGAAAAATATACCTGTCATCTTTGTAGATTTGAGAACAGCACTAATTAAGGTAATGTGAGTTCCCTGCTGATTCTCTTCTGCAAAGAGATGCATAAGAAAATAGAATTAAACTCGGAAACATCAAATAAACAGGTTTTTTTTTTTTAAATTTATTTGCTATCTAGGATATTTTCGTGGCTTTACATGTCGGCCTTAGAAAGACCTAAGGTTCTTTGACTGAAATTTGCCTAATAGCAATTTTACATCATTATTCATACGGTATCTAAGAAAATTTGGAAAAGTGCTTTATTTCAGAGGTGATAGCTTTTTTAAATAATTGATTTGAAAGATAAGGTAGGCAATATGTTTTGATACACAGAGTGGTAATTTTCTGTTTTAATTAAATGAACCTGTGAGTTATGATTGAGTTGTTGAACTGTTATTACTCAGATGGTTCTCAAGATAGAGTAAGATAAAGCTAAAATCATGTGCAAGGTGAGACACAGCAGCATGTTTTCCTCTCTCCTCTCTCCACCTGGAATCTCAGATGACCTCTATAAATGTATGTGTGGTTCTGGGGATACTAGAACACAAGATGTGGTAGTACTGCCCGCTTGATAACAGAGGTTTGGTATCAAGCTAGTTCGCTGCCTGGTGAATGTCAGCAGAAGGGGACATTGCATAGTTGCCCCTTAAGCATCCTATGCTTCTAAGCCAATATCTGAATGCCTTCTTCTTTCTCTTATCAGTAGAGTTGCAGTCCAGAAACTGAGTGTAATTTTTCTTTAGTTAATGATATTTCCCCAATATCAGCATTGCTTGAGGCTAAGTGATTCATTTTACTGGAGAGTAATGTCAGTAACTATTTGAGATTAAATTATGTAGCTAATTTTTCAGAACTTAGCTCTTTTAAGAAAATCTTTTCGCTTACACAGTAGAAAGGAATGTTTCACTTATCAGTTTTTACTTCTGAAGTGTTTTGAAACTGTAAACAGCTCCTATCATTGTCAGTTTAAAGAAGCAGATAACATGAAAACGTTTGCAGGTTTGTGATCACCTCCACGCAAATGGAAGTGATAATATACTCCGAAGGGTGTTTTGAAGACAAAAGCAGTTAAAAGATCATTGCACCTCTACTGAGGAGTTCATCACTCTACCCAGTAAGAGGATAACAACACAAGTGTGCTTTTAATGTCTGTGTCTATATATATATATATAGCATAGACAAATACCATTGTTTTGAATCTCAGTGTTCAAAAGACATGCCTGCACAATTTCTGTATCTCATTCATGCAAAAAGTAACTTTGAAACTGGAAGTGTTGGAGTAGTATTTATTTAACCATCATCAGAGAACCCAGAAAACGCCAGGTGAGAAAATCTCAGACTGTAATAGTAGATACTCAGAATTATGTTTCATCGTATATTTTGACATAATGTATGGAGTAAAAAATGTGAAGAATGAAAAAGCACAGTATTTTCAAATGTAAAAAGTGGGAAAAAAATAGATATTTTAAGCTGATCTAAAAAATATGGATAGAGAATGATCAAAAATCTTTCTCTAATGTAGAAGATTTGGATATGAGAATGGAAGAAAAATCATGGGTTTTTGTATTTTTTTCAGACCTGGCCTGAGGACAGTTCAGGCTGTGTTGGTAAGTGCTTCTGTAAACAATGTTTAGCTGCCTGCATAGTAAAGGATCTCTGCAGTCTGGAGATGTCAGTGGTCCTGCAGTTGAGTCTGGCTTAGAGCTAGCCTTTCCAGGTACATCACAAGCGTTCCTATTGTGAATCAATCCAGCTTTTGGAAATTGATACTAGATAATGAATGGATTTCTTTGTATCACCTCAAGATGTATACCTACTAAGTCTGTATTTTTAAAGAAGTGGTAAAGATAAAAGGCAGTGAAACAAAGCATTTTGCCAACAAAAAGCCTGGTACTAAAAATATGCATTCCTCTAACAACCTAAAACCTTTACTTTGTAATAGTCTTCTTCTACCCTTTGAAAGAAGACTTGGGCCACTCCAGGTAGATACCTTAGATTACTGTTGGAAAACCCCCACCTACGAGATCACTGAAGATTTATAGCTGTTTCTCTATAAGTTCTATTTCTACTTCTATTAACTGGACAGTTAAAAACTGTTTAGCCGTTTCAACTTAATCAAGAATTATGTATTTTTTTTTGCCCTTTTGAAATGGCTTGTAGTTTAATAGAAAGTAAAACTGCCATCTCAACGCCAGCGTTAGACAATTCTGTCTAAGAATCAGAAATTTACATCTCTGAATTGCAGCATGTTATCTATCCATATAGATATATATATATAAGTGAAACGTTCACTTTTTAGATGTGGATGCTTTGTTACACATGCAACTCTAATAAGATGTAAAGGTAACTATATAAATACTTCAGGGTCTGTACAGGGAGCCCTGATATTCCTTCATTTCATATGAATACAAAACATTTGTTATCACTGAATCTCTATCTCTGTCTGCAGAACTTAATGGCTAAAATTGAGTGGGAAAGGATAAGGCCAGCTTTTCTCCCATCTCCATGTATTTTGATATCTTAATGTGACACAAAGTGGAAGGTAGGGATTCTCCTGATTTCCAGGAATCTTACAGAAAGTGTGGCTTAAAATTAAAGTTACCATATTGCTAGAAACTGTATGAACAGCATGAGCAATAACATTCTGACATAATTAATTTTCACTTTCAAAACTTCATGAAAAATATCATAATATTAAGGATGAGGAATCTCAGGTATTTTTAGGAAATTAAGAACTCCAGATACATTGACACACAAGACTTTTTCTGTGTGGTCACTCACACATGCTAAGAATATCTCACTGTTTTTAGGCCAAGATATTTCAAAATCGGATAATAAGTGAGGGGACCACAATTAAGAAAGTCCTTGTTTATGTTTTGTGATGGTTGCTTCAAGTCAGAGACCCAATCCTTACAAGTAGAAAATTGGTACTTCTCATCTGATCCTAGACTGCTTATCAGGGATCTCCGTGATTTCTTTACTATGCTACAAACACAGCGTTGTTTGTAATACCTTGCAATACAAATTAAATTGAAAAATAGTCCTTCACACCAGGTATGGCTGGGTATACATGAAGTCTTTCCTCATTGACAGTGTGTATAATACCTGACCTAATTCATTTTATTTTGTGGAGAGAAGGATGGCAATTATGTCTTACAATCACCAAGTAAATTTTGTTGTAACTCTTGCCTACAGAATGAGGTAAAGCAGAATTTCAAGGGAATAAAGATTTAATATCAGGATGAACTTTGTAAGAGGCTGCAGATGAGCACATCTTTCCAAGGGGTGATCCTTGCAGTTTGGTTCCTAAGCTGGAAGCCCTTACTTTGGCTATTGGTGTTATTACTTTTGGCTAAGTTATGGTAAGTTACAAAAATACTAAAGGGAAGCTGATGAGAAACTTAAGGCAGGAAAGCTGACAGGTAGTTTGCTTTGTTTAGTTTGCTTTGTTCTGAACAAAAGATTACTCAGAAAAAACAGAGGCACTGTGTTTGAGTCTGGAAATGGAGAGGCTTTCTCAGCACAGTTGATAAACTGAAGATGACTAAACTAAAGAACTAAAGGACAGTGTCTGTAGGCCAGCATGGCCCATATTCTGCCAGAAGATCTAGATACCATTCTGGCCACTGAGGAAAATTGGAGCAATACATCTTTTGCTATGCACTCGTTGATCCCTATGTCTTATCTTTTGTTGACTTAAATTCTGCCTTGCACAATTTTACACTTCTGTGAGATAATTTGATCACAAGAAAATGATAACATAGTGTCTTTAGAAAATGCTAGTGGTGCTCTTCAGATTTTTCTATAGGCTTATGGAAATTGTACAGTATAAGTGGGCTACCTGTAGCTACCTTAAAGTATTGTAGTGATCTTCAGTTCTGTTTTATGTTTACCTCATCCTAGTGTCTACTGTAGACAGTTTAAAGTGTTTCCCATTGATTGTGTCATGTTACTAAAAGGAAAAACACAAGGCAGAGACAAGATCTTGCATAAATTAACTGTGAACTAAATATGGTAGAGCAGACAATTTACAAAACCTCAACATAGAATGGAGCCCTTTTTTCTTATTAGTCACTATGATGCAGTAGGTAACCATTTTGTTTGAGTAATAGATGAGATTATTATAAGATTATGCAGTCACTCAGTTTTAATCAGCTGAGTGGGAAATCTCTGCTTCCTTATCAAAGGGCAGTAGATGAAAAGCGACATCTCCACAGATCATTATGAATGTAGCCTTGTATAAAGGGGCCACTCATCTCCTCTCTTTGCAACTAGAACTGCTACTGAGGGAGTTGTGTACTGGGTGAAAATGCCTTGATTAAAACAGACTGAAATCTAAACACAATTAGACTGAGGGGATCCAGAAATGTTCTGTATTAATTGCATATCATAACAAGTGCATAAAGTGAAACAAAAAAACAGTAGGAAAAAAACCTCAATTTCCTGATGAATTGTCCAAAACTAAAAATTAAAACAAATCTCTTCTTACATACAGTTAATGGAAATTTTGTCTTTTAGGGCAAAAATTATTTTGCCCATGTACTCCATGCAGTAATAACAAATAACGTTCAGTTCTATTTGAGCACATGCTGCAGTAAGGATGTTTTTTTTTTCTCTATCTTACAAGGAGATCAAATACATACTTGATGGGGCAGAAAGAAATTTAAAAAATGAAAGCTTTGTCTTCTCATGCACAAACTGTTTTGTATTGTTACTATGTATGGCTATTCTGTTCCAACATAAATCAGAACATTTTTGCACCCCATATTTGCCCTTAGAATTGGACAATCAGATACAAGTACTCAACTTTGGTGTTGCAATTCATCCCATGTTTGGTCAAAGCAGTAATTTAGAAAAGAGACGACATTTCAGAAAATATCAGTTGGAGTATACGTATTTTCTCAGTTCTATTCGGTTGGGGGGAATAAAGGATGTAAGCCAAACCCATGTCGATTTAATATTGTTAAGCCCATCTGTAGCAACTTTCTAAGGTAAAGGATGACAGTTTGTCTATAATACTGAACTTCATGGTTTTTTGTATCTTCATATAACAGCCAAATTCAAGTCTCATTTATAGCTGACTATTTACAGTGACTTCACTGTAGTTTTTTTCAAATTAGCACCTCTTTAAGTGAAAACACCAGTTTGAGTATCTTTTTATTTTGGTCTTGGATTACTTATCTGTAGTTGGCTTCCCTAGTTAGCTGACTGCTACATATTGTCTACTGCCATAGTTCTTTTTGTGTACTCGTGGATGCATTTGAACAAAGGAGCAAAACCGTTCTGCCAGGCTGCAATACGTGTGATGTTTTGTGAAGGCAGTGCATCCCTTGTACCAGATGTGTCCATGAACTGTGGGTTCTGCAGCTCCAACTCCAGCCATACACCCCAGCATGCTGTACTGTGGGAGTTTTGCAGGCTTTTTTTCTCTCCCATTCTCCTCCAGCAAACCAGCACCTGGCATTTAGGAGTGATAAACAACACCTTGCATACGGTCAAAATTTAACTCAGTGTAAAAGTTCCTGGAAGCTCTTATGTTTGTATTTTATATGCCAAAAGACCAAGAGTGTTTGTACTTAATATTTAGATCAGACCAAATTCTTCTTAATAAATGTGAGAGAAGGAAAATAAATTCAGGTTTCTTACTTCTCTAGTTCATGATTGATGCTCTCTGTGCACCTCCTAGGTTCAACTGTGATATCATTTCCACTTGGAAAACCAGTTTCTGTAGATGGATTCCTCAGTTAAGATATTCCGACTAGATGTCAAGTTTGCCTTGTAAAGATCTTTGACATCTGGGGCAGCAACAACATGAGGGAGTGGACTCTTGCTCTGCTTGCTGTACAAATCTGGACTATAAAAGCAATAATTTCTTATAGTACTTTTTTTTTTTTTTCTGCCTAGGCCTCACATGATAGTGGCATTTACAGTTACTACTGTTCCCCAAAGGCCTAGCAACATCCATCCACTGACTTCTCAATAAGTCGCACTATCTTCCCTTGAAAACTCAGGCTGACCATTTCTTGGGATCTGTTATCGAGACAGGAAAACCATGTGTTTTGGCAATGTAAAGTCTTTGTTTCACTTTCTCACAGTATTCAAAGTAAAACCATTAGTTTTACCTTTTCCTTTTTCACACAGACCAGAGATTTCCACTTTTTAATCTATGCTCTTTTCTGGACAAAGCTTATGAAACAGTGGATGGAGGGTACAGTGCCCTTTATTTAAACTGTGCAGTTAAGCAGCAGTGTTATTTCTGTGGTGTGCCCTGGTGGGGCCTGGAACTGGCTGTGTCTGGCATGGGGCAGCCCCAGCCTCTCCTCACAGAGGCCCTGCAGCCCTGCTGCCAGCACCATGACACGTAAACCCAATGCAGTTATTGAGCCGTAGTCATATCTTGAAATTCCTTTCCGTCCTTGGCAGCTGTACAATGGACAGTTCATTTGGCAGGCATAAACCTTCACATCATCTGGCTACTTTGATATTAAAAGTTTACAGTGTGCATAGAGCGCGTCTGCTGTATGGAGGGGGTCCCTGTTAGCAAAATCTTTTGCTTAGGATTTAAGGCTTTACAGATTAAGTTTTGATTTATTATTTAAATAGTTTGCCCTATAAAAGTTCTGAAGAGCTGCCCTTTGAGCAATCACAACCAATTAAGTTTTGCTGTATCTGTGGCAGTACCGAATTCCAGTGCTCTGTTTCATTTCACAAGTTCCAGAGCTGCATTGTTAGTGCTTCATAATGTAGGATGTGCCATAGCAGCCTACACCTGAGTTACACACTGCAAACTGTGAGTCTGTGTTGACTAGCCAAGTGTATAACAGTGTGTCATTATAAATGCTTACATATATATTTTTGTATTTTCTACAGAGAGTGTATACAAGTTGTGTGGATATGTTCTTGAATGGTGCTAAATGCCAGAGAAGGAATCATTAGCTTTAAAAGCAACGTCTACCATCTTTGAAAATGAAAGCTGAAATCACATATACGTGTCTGGCTCTGGCTTCACTTTACACTGAGCAGTGGCTTCAGTGCTTTTTATGTGTTTCACAGCTGCAAAGACACTTATTTTTTGCTTGCCCATTGGAATGGCTACAGCACTTCAAAACAGATTAAAGAAATAACTATTTCAGGCATTAATTTGGAAGGTTGGGAAAGAAATTAAAAAATTTTCCCTATAACCCAGGGAAAGGCTATCCTGCAGTGGAATTGCCACAGTCCAGCCACACAAAGGGCTGCAGGATTGGAGGTATCTGTGCTGCTGATGCATCCTGCTCATGTTTATGGGCAATGCAGAAACATTCCTCTAAACAGCTGGAGATGGATCACAGTCTTTTGGGACTGGGATAAGAGATGGTTACTTTGCAGTTTACAAACTGATATTCCCTTCTCAGTGGTGATAATTGGTGAATATTTCTGCAATTTTAATCTGTAGTCATTCTGCTACTGCAGTAGGGCATCATTTCATTGTAAGTAGCAGGGTGAAACACAGTAAGCACAGCATACCCGGCAGAACATGTAACCTACTGAGTTAGTACTGTCACCTGTGTCTCACGATATGCAAGTAACTAAGGCAATCTTTTCTAGAAGAAGAATTAAAAAGTTAAAATTGCTGTTTATTCCATTCCTTTCTCATCTCCTATCCCCCCGTGATGATTAGAAGATAGCCAACTAAAGACAAGAAAAACAGTCATTTCTGGTACACTTAGTACTGTCTGAGTCATCAATCCTTCACACAGACCTATGGTCCATTTCCTTTTCATTTTATTCCTTTGGCTTATAGATTTATAAAGTCGTTAGGGAAAAGAAATTCAGCCTCTTGGTCTATAAGAACCTGTTTAAACATAAAGAGGCATTTACTTACAAATGGCACTGTATTGCCTATGCATTTATCTTGACAGTCCAGTTTAATTTATAAAGCATAATGTGCTTGTAACTCAGCCTGAGAAATGTAGTTTAGCAAGCAATATTGACTTAGTAAATCTCCCTTCTCTCTCTTATAGTAAATCTGATAAACCTAAAGCAGCATTCTGGGTACTAGAGAATCTAAATATTAAAGCAGGGTTCTTCAAGAGGATCTTGATAGCACTTCACTTAAAACTGCAAGTTGAAGCAATAGTTTATCCTATTGTGAAGTGGTTTAATCTTTCCTTGATCATTTCTCAAAGATGTGGATGTGCTGTACAGTAAAATTGCCAGATTTGTGCTGAACTGCAGCTTTAGAAGCCATTATTCTGAAAAGGTTATCTAAATTGAATGGCTTTAAGATGACTTGTAAAGTCATTAGGAGACTTCAAGCCCTTTATGTGTTTGACCACACAACCTGATGTGATTCATACATGCTCTGAGATGCAAGCTTTAAATCTGTTTGCTCACTACGTTGCAAAATGGAAGTGCATGTTTTCCCATTTCTGACAAAGGAAGTGCAACATTTTGTTTTAACTTGGTGCTTATATACAGATCAATTATGTAAATCCCGTAACACTGATTTATTTGCCATATAAATAGCGCCAGTAAGATAAAAGGTTGTAGTTGAATCACAGGTTATAAGCTTAAACACTGGCTTCATGATTTGAATGCCTGAATCAATCTTCTCACCCTAATGACTCAATTACCTTTCCATTCCCAAGAAATTGTAGGTTCCAATTTCCAAAAAGATCTGCATTAGAAGAAGCACATATATTCTTTATATTTCTTGTATTTCTTGTGCCAGCTGAACTCCTGTTTAAGCAATAGAATTACATTCCATTCTGAATTTTTTTTTTTTGTATACTTAGAAGTAGTTTAAAACTTATGCCTTTTCTTACTGTGCTTTGTGATGTGAAAACAGCTAATGAAAGTTTTTAACAAGTGATTCTGCCAAATACTTTACTCAGCTTTTCTTACTGGGTCTCATTATGTATACTTTGATAACATTTCAAAATACTGAAAAGTGTTTTCATTTAAAGTTTGCTGAATATTTTACCTACTGGCTAACTGATTTGAGATGCAGTACTTTTTCTGTGGTGTTCAAAGAAAAGTTTCCAACTATCAGTAGCTAATATAAATATGATTTTACTCTCTGAGTATGAAGAGTTTTGGGAGGCACCGTTTGTATCTGTCTCTATATACGTAGCATCGTAATATGCTCTCCTGTAACTGTCTTCTCTATTACGGGTTTCTGCTAATAACTTTCTTCGACATGACTTTTATAACCCAGTTTTTCAGTCAGTTTTTCATTACCAACCTTGATCTAGCAAGATGTTGCAAAGAGATTATTCCAGCACAAATGGGAGAGGTTGCTATCTGTTCAGATGCGGACAGATGGCTGAACAGTCCCCTGCACTAAATAATCCTGAGTCCCCAGCCTCTCCTTTCTCCAACTGTGCACCTTCTACTAGAACAAAGGACAAATATATTTATTATCTGTATTTATTGTGGCAATATCTTTTTCATATTCAGGTAAATCTTTTTTTCAGCCTTGTGATCGTGGAGGGGAAATACACTCCATGTTGTGCACAATTTTTATTCAGACTGGGGACCCACCGACATTAAGATAAAAAAGTGAATAGGTTACCATGATTTTCTGGTATTATTCCTGGTTAGACTGTAAATTCTGAGGGACTTGGAAGATCTAAGACGTGCTACTTAGATTTATACAAATGACACTGAGGATGAGGATGGGCCTTGTGCACTCGACCTAGAAAGCAAGTCAGATTCTGATCTCTGTTATCAATTTCAAGCTCATACAAATTGGCTGATTTAGATTTTTTTTTTTTTCAGGAGGCTTTGCAAGTCAGGAATTTCCCTTCTGAATCAGATAAACAGTAGTCCAACTCTCACATAAATCCTATGCTTTAAATACTAGAAAAAAATCACAATATTAAACTTTATTGATTGCCCTATTACTATTTAGGGGAATTGCAGGCAGAATTTTTGTGTTAACTATAATATAGGAAATTCTCTGCAGTAAAGAAAGGGTATTTGCAGACAGTAAGAATGCCACATACAAACACAGACTTCTATGAAATGCAATAACTCCATAGGTGTCTGAAGTCTCAAAGAATGGCCTGAATGGTCTGTCATTCTACTGCTCAAGTCATTGATGGTGATTTGTAATCTCAGTATGGAAACAAACAATTTCTATTTTTTTCTTGAAGCCAGTCTGGCAGAGGAGGCAACGTAACAACCCAGTGATTGTTAAACTAGAGTTTGTTTTTGTCAAGGACAAAATGTCAGCAAGTTTGACAAGTTTTTAAAGTTCCTTAAGTCCTTAATTGTCCTTAAAGTCTTAGACATCTTATCAGGAAAGTAAGGTTAGATGATTAGAAAAAATAAAATTTAAACCCAAATTGCTTACAGAGTAGATTAACTTGGTTTGTGTACAGTGTGCTGTAAAGCATTCACTGAGATGATCTGTTGCAGTGGGCTAAACCCACAGTGGGCTTGGAGAGTACCCCAGCAAAGGATGACTTCCTTGCCTGCCAGAATGCTTTGCATGAAAATATCTTCTCCAGCTATCAACAAAAATGATCTTGAGAAGCAACTGTGAGGAGTATCGATTTTAGGCTAATTGCAGGCTGGTGACCCACATATAACAAAATTCTTATCCTTTTCTAGTAGACTGGCTCCATTGTATTCTCTCAATTCACTCTGCTGTGAAAAGAAAGAAACTCTGAGATATAAACATAATGTTAAAATAAGCCTGTTCATGTACACATCAGACGTGTGGTGATCTCTACTGGCAGTAGCGAGGAGCAGAACAAAGACGAATTTCTGACTAGGTATCTATACAAGGGCTAACCCCCAGAGGCTCTCGTTAGGCAACAAAAACCAGACAGACTTTGGAAAGCAATCAGCTGATGCTTGGGGGATTTGCACGTGGAGAAGAGAGAAGACTGACCAGAGTTAGCTCTAACTAAACTAGTTCAGGCGCTAGAAGCAAGAGGGCTACATTAGTGATCAGCTTTGTGTGGGCTAATTGGTCATGCTACCAATCTATTTCTTGTGAAGACCATCACAGCTCAGGTAAAGCTGCATGCCACCGTACCCTGCAGATACCTAAATGAAATGAATGCATTTCCAAGAGAGCTCAGAAGCAAGGCCAGCAAGAGCTGCTGAGTGCTGAGCACTTAGGGAAATTTGGTCATTTTGCTTTAATGTGATTTATTGGTCTTAACATCAAGATATAAAATAAATCACTTTGATTTTTCCTTAGCAGTACAGCTGGAATCTACTTGTGCATGTTATCCATGGCTGCTCTCTGACGTTTGTGTGTTTATTATGCACAGCAATTAAACACCCCTTTTTCCTAGACAAATTAGAGCTGTGCGAGTTTGTGATTCTGTTGGCAGGCTTACAAATCTTGCTGTGCAGTGCTCACAGTGTTTTCTAATTTTTCTGTGTCATGATGTATCTTGTATGACTAGGGTTGTTTCATTTTCATAGCTAAGCTATAATGATTTCATACTGATTAAGTGGAAATAATGCCAGCTTCTGTAGCTTCTTTGCTTTTGCATCTTTTGCCTAGTTTTCACAAGGCTGCACCAAATAGACGTCCTCTTCCGCAAGAGAGGATGAAATACATTCTCTCAGCTTACATGCATGCATGTCCAAGTGTGTGCATACTGGTATTTATTTTGAGTAAAAGTTTGCAAGTATATATGCTAGCTGTAATAAATAGGTAATTTCAACTAGGTGTTAATGATAATTTGTGATCACGTTTCTTTTGCAGCATGAGCAAACCTTTATGCTGCAGTCCCTTGCTGTGTAACTTGTACGCTTCTCAGCACAGCTACGTAGCAGCTGCCTGGAGAAGGGCAAGAAATGTCTCAGCATAGAAGTGCCCACCATGTTTAGGGATGGAACAGTGTTTTTTCCTTTCCTTACAGATAAGGAGTAGTGTGTTGTTTGATCCCTACACACAAGATGTGCGAAACTCAGGAGCTGGGCTCTGGAAGGCCACCAGGTAAACAGCTGCTGGGCTTAAACAACAGACAGTGAGGCTGGCAGTACATCAGATAGGTTTCTTCTGAAAATCTGCCCAGTTCCTATCAAAAAGATGTTGAAATCAACACATGCCTACAAAATGTTTTGATTTTTACATGTGAGGTGATTTTCTATTAGAATACCTATTAGAAGTGTTCCGGTGATTTTTTTTCCCAGTTAGAATTCCTAGCAGAACTGAAGTGAAAGCCATCATCGTTTAGTGAGTGTTTTCTGTGATAGAGTGTGAGATGCCTCAGAGGGGAATGCTGTGTGTTGCAGAACAATGATACTGTTTGGTATCAGTGATAATCCTGTTGCAAGCTTTCAGTATCTCTTAGAGGCCACTTTGCAAGCTTGGTTCCAGAACTTTATTCCTGTAACTGAAGAAATCTTTTCTGATATAGTTGTACATTCATATCACATTGCATAGGTGACTTACAAGGAGAGATTCTGTGTGTTGCAATGAGAAATGGGGTTCTCCAAACCAAAGGATAAATTCAGCACACCACAATGTATTTCCAGAAGCTGAATTTTACTAATGTGATCCATATGCTTATGGGGACTATCTTCATCTTATGAGATCTGTGTGAGAGGAGAGGAAGGCTGGGAGGAAACAAACAAACAAACAAAAGGCAGATTAGTTCAGATTAGTTTAAAATCCCAAAGGCAAATAAGAAAGAGGGGGAAATGCGCTGTGTTCACATGAAGGGCAGTGCTGGAGGGGCAGAACCTGTGGGATGACAGACTGTGAGCACCGCAGTCTGCTAAAGCATGAGCACTTTCTTCTTCATTCTCAAAAATAAAAGCCAGCAGCAGTGGGGGCAGATAATCTTCTCCAGCCTCTGAAGGAAAATATTATTTTCCTTTTTGTAATGCACCAGCTGAAAAGCTGCTTTTCTTCTCTGCGTTGTAATTATTTATGCCAGTGTTATAGAAGATACCCGAGCTTGACTGAAATGTTTTGGCAGTACGTGCTGTGACAGGATGTTGGTTTGGCAGGCTCTGTGCTCATTCCATACCAGACAAGAGCCCGATATGTGGGGCTGGGAGACCCTGCTGTCCAGGCAAGGTGATGTGTGGGTGTGAGTATCTAACTACAGCGTCTAGTCTGTGCATAACAGGGAAAACTGGTTAATGGAGATGAGATATGCTGAAGCATTATGGAGGCTTGGCCAAGGAGCTGTGGGAAGGGAAAGGACATGCTCAGTCTGCTCAGAAATGAGATAGATCACGAGCATTAGTTCCTGCCAGAGAAGTGAAAAGCACAGTGCAGAGGCCTTTGCTTTGCTTGGAGGAAGGGATTCCCCTCCCCCTGGAAGCTCAGCCCTTGGTACAACTGATTGAACCAAGATTCCCACTGCCCTATCTTTGCTACTGATATCAAAAACAAAAGAAATGCTAAGGAAGTGCTATGGAAAACCATTTATTGTCGGCTTCGTCAGAACTGCTGGGTTAGTTTGAGACCCTTAAGCACCACTGACTGCAAACAGAGGGAGCACTGCTGACATGTGCTGGGACCTAGCTTATGTCTCTTGCCTTCAGTGACCGGCACAGCAGTGGAATTACAACCCTGGCCTGCATGATAATGGCATGGGAAAGCCTTTTCAGGGGGTAGAATGAGGTCTGGAGCATCGCAGGAAAACAGTTATATACTGAAATGTGTAGATGTTCTGAGTTAGCTGATCCGAGCGCTGAATGTATCAGAACAGTTTAAGACAGGTGGAAGGTTCTTTCAAGAAATGCACTTACTGATGTGAGTGGAACTTCATTTTAATGCTTGAAGTTTGCATTTACTGAAGGACCAAGTTAATATTAGCCTCCTAAATTCTGTAAGGATTGCATCACTCTGAATTTGAGCTAAATTTTAGTTTTTGCACCAGTTCCTAAAATTAACGTGTCTTTTTTTGCTGAACTTCACTGTGCGCCGCACAAGTCCTGAACACAGATGCAGCTAAGTAATAACTGTGGTGACTGAAGTTTACAAAAATTCTTGGTCACTTCAATACATACAAATAAGTAAGGTTTATTTAAGGTTGGCTGCATTCAGAACCACAGTTGTTACGAACAACAAAATAAAGGACAGCTTTACCTTTCCAGAGAGGTGAGGCACTTATATTGACTCTTATACTCACATGGGTTAGTGGGGAAATATTGGTGGTAGGTGGGCGGTTGGACTGGATGATCTTGGTCTTTTCCAGCCTTAGAGAATTTATGATTCTATGACATGGATATTGTGTATTCAAATACCCCCAAATGTGCAAATATCTAAAAGAGAAATTTCCATTTTGCAACTCTGCAACTGGGATGAAAGTAACCTATGGTGAATTTCAAATCCAATGCAGAAATATTTTGACTCTGAATTCACTGAGCATGAGGCTCAAGTCTAACTCAGAATTTTTTTTACCTTTCGCTTGCTCCCAGTGTTGTTGCTTTGGGATTTGGCTTTCTCTTCTGGAGATTTCTCAGAAAGACAGCAGAAAATGACCTTTATTTTCCCTTCTTGGAAAAAGTATTTTCTTTCAAAAGAAACATTTAAACTTCTAGCTAATTCCCGGGGATTCAGAGGGATATTCTGCAAAAAGGTTTCCTCTGAAAACAAGTTGGCTGCTGCCCTAATATTTAGAGCGGCAGCATTTCTTGGCTGTGGGGAAAATGAGATGGTCCAGCTGATTGAGGTTATGGCTGAGCCAAGATGAGTCAATTACCTCGATGTGCTGAGCAGCCATCCAGAGCACAGGGAGAGCGGCGATGCCAGGGATCGTGCTTTCTGCCCTGACAACAAGCAGCTGCAGAGCTGTGGCTGGGGAGCGGAGCCGCGACCATCACCAGTCTGGGAGAGCAGTAACTTTGGTTCATTTTATTTATCTGTAGTTGGTGCCATTGGAGCTGGTTTGTTTTCAGGTCTGGTAATAAAAATGTGGAGGCAACATTTGAAATGTATACATTTTCATACTGTGGCTTTTCCAGCGTTTGTCAGGCAGTGCAGAAATTGCCAGTCATTTGCTGACATAAGGATGTGACACAGATGCAGAAGGCCTTTGGCGTTCATCTGAGTCAGAAAGCTGAGAACACTGAGACAGCTTCATGCCAACATTGAATGGGTTCTCCTGCAAATGTGGGTGTTTAACGGCCTCATCCTTTTGTGGGTATTTTATGTCTTTGTGGTATTGACTCGAGGCAGGCTGTACAATCATCGCTTTGACTCACATCTGTGAGACTCAAGGCCCACTCCTACCCATCTGCTGCCTACTCTTTGCAATGATACCATTCTCTGTAGGACCTTACTTCCTTTGGTTTGTTTTCTGGGAAAACACGTGCATTTTACATGACATTTTATCACGATGTGCTCACCATTGCATTCATTAACAACCATTTCTTCTGGACTTCTTGTGCACCCTAGGCCTTTTGCATCTTTGTCTTGTAACTCTAGCAGAAAAAAAACATTTCTCCTCTGTACATATCTCTTGGCAAAAAAGCATTTTTGGCTGACCACTTAAGGAAATTAAAATAGGTGATTGCTAATAGCTCTGAGCAAAACTGCATAACAGTGCTATTCTTATGTTTACCTTTAGAATTTAATAAAACCTAACTGCATAACATAATGCCATGAGATGTGTCTTATGATGAAAAATTGCTTTAAAGAACTCTGGAATTAAAAAGGAAAAAAACATCTGTAATTTTGCAGCTCTATCTTACTTCCATAAGAATTATGATTTTTACCTACCCTTTAGAAACAATTCAGAACTACAGGTGGAAAAAGTTGAGATTAAAGCATATAAAAGCTTGAAAATGAGAATTAAATTAACACTCACTACTTGCTTTTAAAAATTCACTTCATTTTACCCAAACAGTACATGGGTATTTTCTCTACCAGCTTAGATCTTCTTATCATTTGAAATAGTTTACATTTCAAAGTATATGCTGATTTCCCTTTACTACCTTTCCATTACTTTAGAAACATTCTGAGCAATATTCCCTATAACTTGGTCTATTTATTGATCCAAAAGAAAAGGCCTTTTACTTCCACTGCATTTGATGTTAAACTGGCACTTTTCAGTTTGCTAGTACATCACTTTAGCCCAGCCATCATTACCTTCTTCCTCAGTTTCAGATATGACACTTAAATCTTCCATAAGCGAAGTCTTTCTAAGACTCCAGCATCCTTTCCTGTGCAAGATCAGCTTCCCAAGTAGATCCTTTGTATACCAAGCTGAAACGATTGCTGTTAAGATGATAATAGCATTCAATTTTCATTTGGTGGGCTGCCAAGCCTGAAAGATGCTACTTTGTTGGACGGATGAACTTTTGTATGTTACTGCAAATGATTTCAGATGCGTGGTCTTCCAAGGGCTTTAGGGTAGCATCTGTCTCTACAGTGTCTAACTTTCTTCCATAGTCAATAGATGCCAAGTGTAACAGCAAATCGCATTTGTCTCTACCTTCTCATTAATGTGATGGATGTTATATAGGTGTATTTATGCAATTCCTTTGATCTTGTTTTTGTAGTGGTTTGTAGAGTATGGTATCATTACTCTAGTCTTTCATGTAGATACTCTTGCCAAGAAGATAAATACTGGCCTTAATCCTGTGTACAAACATCTTTTTCAGCTGTCACCACGTTCCTTTTGTGTACAAGGTTACTGAGCAATTTTGTAGGCCTACCTTTGTATTTCAGGAATGCAGCACACAAATCCTAACTGACAGAGCTCTTCCAAAAAAAACCCTTCATATAGGTTTAGGAATGGCAAAATCCTTTCTTCTCTTCTCTCCTCTCCCCTGGCATTGCCTCCATCTTGAGAAATGTTTACTAGTTTAACTTTTTACTGCCTGACATAAAGCAGTATGTGACCATTGAGATTTTTATTCCACATCAACCAGTGAGTGATATTATGCATTCATAATTTACAAATCTTTGCAATACGTTTGCATCATTGGTACTTTTCCAATAGACAGAGCATAAATGGACTTAGTACAGAGACAAATGGGTCAGTATAAAAACCTGCATTATCCTGCACTCGCTTTGGTTTGACAAGATTCGCAGTCTTCTCTTCTCAAGACAGGGATACAATCAATACTTATTAAAATTCTATAGTTTTCAATTAAATGTTTTCCATCAGTGGAGCATCAGCAGGACATAGCCACATGCAAGTTTTTCTTTTCATTTGTTGAAGAACTGCCAGATTGTGCAAGAGCCTGGACTGTGGGAGGGTCGAAGAAGCCTGGATTGTGAATTGCAGCCAGCTTATTTTCCACCTCCAGCCATGCAGAAGGGGTGGCATCAGCCCTTGGTGGGACCAGGCAAGAATCTATTTCATGCTTTACTTGGAGGTTTAGGAAACATTGCTAGATAGCTCTAATGGAAGTTGCTTTTGGCTATATTTTGACCTAAAAAGCTGTCAGAAAAGCCTTTTGCTAGAATAATATGACATACTAAAAGAACCAAAATACTTTGCATAGCTGGTTCCATATTTTGTTGCAATCTGGTCCCGCTTCATTTATTTATTTATTTTTCAAACTGGTCCACTTACCTGGCTATAAAATAGAGCGATTTCAAGGAAAGAGTCATCTTCCAGCAATCTTGTTTCCAAATAAAAAACATCATTTATTAAAAATCAGGCCTGAAATTGAAGAGATACTTATCTGACAGATATTTACACACATGATTATGGTTGTGCACGTAAACATCACCACTGGGGATGTATACTTAAATTGTACATAAATATTAGAAACAGTTGTTCACGCAACAAAAGATGACTTCATAACTTAAGACATTCAAAAAACCATTATATAGGTACAAAGGTTTGCAGATACTTTGCTTGCTGTATGTTTTTTGAGTTTTAAGCATATGTGAATACTTTCTTGTTCTTTGAGAGATAGCACTTTCATTAAAAGTTTAAAATCTTACAGAATCTGTCTTTCAAGTGAAACAAACATGTTGTGATTGTTGCCACAAAGTGATAAGATATGACAGATTTGGGTACTCTACGTCTCATACGTTCTATCCTGAGCGTTTTTATTTAAAATGTGGTATTAAAGGTAGGAGAATGAATAGTGGTATGTTATTTCCTGCTTCATATTTTTAAGTGAAAACATTAAAAGATCACGCCACTTAGTACCTGTACCTGGTTGGGAAAACTCCCAGATCCTCTGTGAAATCCAAAGGCTGAGAGCTGAGACGGTGCAGGTCTTTTTTTCACTTTAAAGCTTAAACATATCTTACCTTCCACCCAGAGGAGATAATAAACTCATGCCTTTTTAGTGTGGTTATGAATAGTACTGGCTGAAAATTGGGTAAATAGGGATTATTCTTTTAAAAATTGACTTTCTGCTGCATTCTTATCAAAAGCACAGCATAGCTGGCTGCAACGCCAATGTCTGCCTGACAGCACAGTGCTGTGAAATGCTATCCAGGTTGTTTTCAGGTTTGTTAGTGCTATCCAAGTTCACTGCAGCAAGATGCACCAATATCCTGTAGGTTCTTACAGCAGTTCAGCCTCAGCACAGCACCATTGCACTCCGTGCTAATCATCTTGTCTCAGGAAAGCGATTAAGTCCTTGCTTGATGTAAATCTCCATATTCAAGCTGCTTCTGGCTCTAAATGGTCTTATTTTGGTGCTCTGTGTGCTGTGCTCCATTGCACCCAGTAGAAATACCCAAAGACATCAGGACCGTGCTACTTGGAAACAGAGAGGAAAAAAAAGAGAGAGAGATTTTGGTGTCCAAACTGCAGCCCCATGGCCACGCTTCAAACAGCTGTCAGTGTAATCTATGGCCAACCATGAAGAGTGTTAAAATGTATTGATAGATACTTTGCTGGCTCTGATCTAGTTAAGACTGAAATATAAATACCAGATAAAAAGCATTTCTTATATTTAGGAAAATATTTGCTAAGCTTTATTTGGGATAGTGCACAGTTGAGACAATAATGTGCTGTAAACTTGGACTTTCTATAAATGCCCCTCCGTGACAAAGTAAAAACAGACCCAATTTCCTTTAAATCAGTGCTATGCAAACTTGAAACACTTATGCTGCTTACTTCACTACAGCCTCAGTAAGCAGATGGTGCAAGCCTGCCAGTGAGTACTATACCTCCCAGGTGATATTTCAGCAAGAAAGATCTGTTAGTCAAGAACATTCTCCTTCCAGTCTGTGGGGAAGAAATTTATGGAGCAATGTGTTATGGGACCGCTGATTTCTGAAACAGAAGATGGCCTTTTTATTTATTCGTTTGGGATTCTGGTTTTATAGCTTTGCTTGCTGGTTCATCTTGGTGTCTTTCAGCAGAGCTGAGGCACTGGAACAGATATGCTTTCTGAATAGGATTGTCTGGTTAATTTTTTTTTATTTCTAATACTTATGATGGCACTGAGATTTCTCTTCTCTGCAAAACACACGTATTCCTTTCTGCTGATTTATTTCTGACTTGTGCTGTCATAAGGATTCTCCCAGGACATTTGTTGTTCACTCAGTAATTTAAACTTTGTGAGTTTCTTTAAACTTTGTTTAAGTTAAATCCCAGTGTATTTTCCTCTGAAAAATTTTTGCATTCAATCCCCAAAAAAGGTTTGTGATTTATTTATTTATTTACTGCTATCTTTTTAGTTCCACTGACAGTTTTCCATCTCTTGCTAACAGCCCTCTGGTCAAGCATCCTTGGAGAAAAGCAGACAAAATATTCTGCACTGGAATATTTTTGAATTTGGAAGTACGTTAATTGATTTGAAAATTTAGCAGTCTAGGGAATGACTACTGAAGGAGTTATTTGAAGATGTACTGTTTTCAATACCATTTTCCCAGTCCTTGATTCTGCAGAGCCTCCACTTAGTGTACCTACACCTGTGGGAAATACTGTGTGAATACTTTGTTAGCATTTTGGTCACGTAAGTGAGAAACAAGTTTGAAAGCAGGAGGAAGACTTCAGCAGAGAAGGAGCTCCTCTAATGTCGTACTTGAAACAGCAGTCAAAACAAGTCCGTTCTTTCTACCGTACAACACCTAAATAATTATGCAGATATTTAGCCATATTCTGCTTTGATGCACGGATGCCAACAGTGATCTTAGAACCAAAACGCTTATTATTAGAAATATTTCTTAATAAGCAAATTTTCCCATTAAATTATGTTGCAGTTACTAAAGTTGCAGAGCCAGTGTGGTGCAATGCATGTTGAAGGCACGTGGAGCTCCCCAAACTGACTTTGTTCACTTAGCTCACCTGAGGGCGTGCACACGTTCATCTCTTCTTTCTCTCTGGATTCAGCTTTTGAGGTGCTCACCAGCTCCCTCGTGCTCTCTCAGCTGTCACCAGTCAGCTCCAGGTGACTGGAGCGGCACGGGCCAGGGCTGTGGTGATGCAGTACTGCAGGGGCACATGCACATGAAATGGAAAAGGGCATCCTGTCCTTCTGTGTGTCATGAGCTGGTGTGTGTGTGTGTGTGTGTAAAATCTTGTACTATTCATTATCTTTGGTTAGCCGCTGAAAACAAAAGAAATGGGAGAAAACCTTTTGTAGAAATCAGTAAAGGTTCTGAAAGCCACTTGCCCTTTTTCCTTGCAGCTCTTTCATAGTTGTATCCTCTGTGGCTTTTGACTTAAGATCTTCTTTAGTAGTTGTCCCAGCCTATGAGGACAGAAAACCTATATGGTGAAAATGATGTTTCCCTAAAGCTAAGCAAGGCTGGAGAAAGTTTTGAAAAACCTTAAAGATATTTATGTGTTTTGTGATGAATGGAATTTATTGATGTTGTCAAAGTAGCTATCTACAGTGTTTTTATACCACGCTTTTGTAACTTAGGCACAATAAAAGTACAGAATATACATAACAGATGTGAAAAGATTTCTGCAGAGGGCAAGTTTTTAGTGATGAGATATGAGGTACGTGTTTTGAATAACATATCTTTTTATTTTAAGAAAAGGTTTCTTTATTTAGGTTTTTGGTTTTTGGTTTTCTTTTTCTGTTTCTGTGTGCGTGTTTTTGGTTTGATTGGTTGTTTTGTTTGTGTTACTGTGTCCACAGGAAGCTTAAGGCTAGATATCAGATCTTTTGGGAAATATGGAGTGAGACACTGGTTGGGTTTGGGTGTTGTGACACCTGCAGCTTGTTAACTTTGTAAATGAAATGCTTGAGATTGCTTCAGTGGTAATGAGAAAAAAGGCCTTGCAGGAGATGTAACGGAATCTTTAGCTAAAGCAAATTTTGGAAACTCAACCTCTTGATATAGTTGCTAAAAATTGCATGCTAATGTTAAATCATATGTCTGTTTTAACAATTAAGCATATCCACACAACTGAAAAGCCCACCCACCCACCGCTGCTTGGGTTATCTTTTGTTTTTGTGATCTTAAGTGAAATACCAGGCTTCTTACTGAGTTTGTGACCTGGATGCACTGAAATGCGCAGTACCACTATCCTTATCGCCAACTAATCTACTTTATGTAGATATGCAGTGGTGTTGGTGGGGAGACACATTGTTTAGATTCACCCTGAAGCACAGTATGGACTCCATACCATAATTAAAAATCAGAAAGCCCGCATCCCCAGAGTTCACGGCTGTGATTGGAACCCAGCAATGAGTCCTTGTTTGCTGCGAAGCTCTGTTTCTTTAGAAGGCACAAGAAGCCTGTGTTTTGTGTCTCCAAAATTAGAGTTGTCAAGCCTGAAGTTACCAGAAGGATGGGTTTGACATTAACTGAGATCACTATCTGACCCTTCCCATCAGTAAAAGGCACTAAACCACACTCCATAACTAAATTTTTCACAAGTCTTCTTTGCTTTGCCATCTGTGCTACCAACTGCTCTTCTACTGTATATCGTCTGCCTGAAGATGTGCTAAGCAGGTGTGGCACATGCTTGGCTCATTCCTGCTTTGCATGTGTAATGTAATTATGTTTGACAGACTTGGTTTGATTGAGAGAAAACTATGAATTGGATTAAATGTTTTTTGTTTTGGCTTTATTAGCTAAAGATGCCATTGCATAATTAATTTGTGAATAAGCAGCAATCTTGCAAATGAGGCAGTGAATCAAATGCACAGGAAGACATTATAGCCTCTTCTCAGGATGAGTTTACACATTTCTTATTTGTAGTATTCATTAAAAATACATAAAGGAAGGTTAACGAAACATTGCAACAAAGAACCACAAGCAAACCAACCAGCCACAGAAGCCTTCATATATGCTCAACTGAAGAAACCGAGAGCAAGCCAACTCAAAACCATGAGCCTGTGCTAGACAGGAAAATCATTAGCAGTATTTAAGATCTGTTCCTGCAAGTTTTCTGATCAACCCCAAAGTTTTGGAGCAAACACAATGGTAGAACCATACTCTTCTAGTTTTGGTGTAGAAAATTAAGACTATCTTTAATGTGTAGGGAAAATTGTAGTATGAGGTTTTTTATTTGTTCTCAGAGAAGATGCTCTATTTACATTTCTGGGATAGAAACAAGCTGTTTTAATTCCTGTGCTTCAAAATATTTTCAGTTGCATCTGTTCTACGTTATGTTTAGGTCATATAAATTGTGCAAAAGCATACAAACCATTCTACCAAGCAAAGAAAATCTGTAGGATGCTGTGATCTGGTTCAGAACCCATTTTGTTACACACCAGTTCTCTTGCTGCAGGGCTGCAACACCACAGCTCAGACCAGACTGGGGGCATTGAGCTCAACCTTGGCCCTTCCCCCAGGGCCCACGGCAGCATTAGGCTAGGGGTCCTGAGGGATCCATTCGGGGACAGCAGAGTCTCATCTGTCCTCGGATCCCTAACACTTGATCAGACTATTTGAGATCACCTGATCAGATTATTTGAGATAAATGTACTATGTTTCACATCAGTTTGCCTCCCTGATTTCCTGTTAGCCTACACTCATCTTTGAGCATGTCATCTCCTGGACCAGTCACCCTTCTCAGCACTGTCACTGTCATGGATGCTTGCTACATTCCCTTTGGGTGCAATACACCAGCTTATCTCAATTCAACAGAAACAAATATATCTAGCTCAGACGTGCAAGGACACTTTCACTCTAGGTTATCAAAGTTGTGGGTTTTTCTTGAAACAATGACAGCAGGTGGAAGCAAAGTATCCTAAAGTTCTTGAAGCAGGAAGGCTGGATTATGAGGTTCCTTATTCCCCTTTCCTTTTCTTTTGCTCCGTGTTTCACAGTAGTAAAGAACAATCTTTTATCACAGGAAATTGTCATGTGTTTGTTTATTGCTTTGTAGTTATATATAAATAATGATTTATGATGATAAATAATATCAAGATACTTGACAAGGTATGTTTAGTAAAAGCTCTTAGACCAAACAGCAATTTTCAAATCCTACCATAAGGGAAATATGAAAACGGGTCTTCAGAAAGTACAGTTTTGGAATGAGATTAGTTTGCCAGTAGGAACTTACCAGCTTTATAATGATTGATGCTAATTAACCTTTCACATTATCGTGGTTGAGTTTATTCCTTTATACCAGGATGTGAGGGAATCTACCAATACTCCACAATGGATGAGAAGACAAATAGTTTTTTCAAGGACTATCACACTTTTTTACACCTCCCATGGAAAAGTTACAAAACAAAGAGATTAGAGAGGATTTTTTTTTTAAATACATTTAGCCATCTAATGTCCTCCCACTGCCCCTTTTTCATGTCTATGTGAAACAGTGTTCTGTTTCAGCTTCCCAGCTGTGTTGCATTTCTTCTTGCAAGACTGGTAATCTCAATCTGGCAGGACAGAAGATCGATGCACGGTCATTTTATACTTTTTTCCCTCTGCAAAATAAGTAACTTTTTACCCTTTGACAAGGTTTTATGGAGCAGCAAGATGGCTGGTCTCCATTTGTATTCTAACTCCGGCCATTGCTGAAATCCTTCTTTCAGTTACACGCTCTTCCTATGATTATTATGTTCTTCCTCTGCAACGTTTTTGCCTTGAACATTCATACAGATGTATTGCCTTGCTACTTCATCTCCAGTTAATGAGGTTTTGGTCATTAGATATGCTTACAGTTTTTCCATGAATTTTCAGTGGTGTTGGTGCTTTCCACGGAGGTGCTCAGAACATTAAGCACGGTGGCAATGCTGTTGATTTTTCTGAAGACTGAAAACTTTCAGGAACTGTATAACGTTTAAACACAGTTTTCTCTCTGTTGTGATTTTTATTACAGAATTCCTCTCTTTGTTTTTTGAGTTTCAATTGACTCCATTGCTTTTCAAATCCCTCCAGCCTTCCCTCAATTTTATTTACCTTGGTCTCAAAGGAGGCTGTGGAAGCTTGAAGGTTATCGATTTTTAAATGAAGAGATTGAAGAAGTTCTTTTACTGAGGTGTCTTGTAAAGTGTTTGAAGGTGGAGAGGCTGTGCTAGGCATGGGAGATGGTATCTGCAGGGTGGACTCACCTCACCCATCATGCAACAGGTTTTATTTGATCTTTGTGCTTCTTTCAGGCACCTCTGGCACATTTTTGTTTGGTTGTCTGTCTCAAACAATGTCGTAACAGTTAGGAGGTTGTTATCTTCAGGGTTTCAAAGAGAGCGGTGGGTTTATAGGCTCGTGAGTGTGAACCAGGAGCTGTGACCTCTGCAGCACACCTGTCAGATGATGATGTGGCATTGGAGTACTTCATAAAGCCACCCTCATCTGCAAGTGCTGTGTGTCAGGGCAACTTGGCTCAGCCTCCTTTGTCTGTCTGGAGTCTTAATGAGGCACTGGGCAAACAGCAATCTCAACTCCTCGACCCTTTTAGAACCAGAGTGGGAAGAAGAAGGGCATCACAATATAACATTTGCTTGAGTATAGCAAGAGGAAAATAAATGACTTTGCTAACAAAGACTAGCAGTAAATAATCTTGAAGCAGGGAAGGTTGCTCCTTTTTGCCAAATTGAAAAATCGTGCTAGGAACATAGCCCATTCATTTAAGAGCGAGCTGCTATTTTCTTCCCTTTTCTTCTTTCTCATAGTCAGAGTTGTGGTTTGAATCAGAATCTTCTGGGTTATGAGCAACCAGGTGACTACTTCCCCTGTCTCTTACCTTATTTTTAGAGCATTCCATCATTAATGAAAACTCACTGTTCTAATAAAGCTGTTAAGCCTCCCATCTTCTTAAGGAGTCAGATCTGGTGGTTCAGTAAGTCATACATGCCCAGCATCCCTCTGACTAACTTCA